>NC_056735.1:279940840-280029369 GCF_019279795.1 Protopterus annectens | reverse complement strand
TAAACTAGGGTCGTGTCTAATTTCCACTAATGCAACCTATTCCATCTGCCGTTACCTGTTACTTCCAGTGGCACCACTCTTATGCATGTGCAGCTGCTGAGTGCCACAATCAGTGAATGACACAGGATATAGCACTGTAACAAACTGGGATCTAAATATGCCCTAACATTATCTACTTTATTAATTTGTGTAATTTAACACTCCTGTCATATGAAAAACATTTTATAGAAGTGACAATTTGTAATTTAGAAGCATTACAAAAATATAGTTAATAATGCTGTTAGAAATGTGATCACTACAATGGCTGTCCTGACTCTAGTTTTTTTGGAGCACCTGTTAGCTGTGACATTGTGACATCTAGTGTCCAAGTTGTTCTGCTACCCAATCCAAAGACTAGCAGAAGGTATTTTTCAGTTATGCTTATAATCTCAAAAGCACAATGCAGCATTGTGCTGAGCTGATACTGAATGATGTTTCCTGCACTGAAGCTGAACATATTGGGAACCTACTGGCTGATAAATTTAACTCTAACTTTATCCCTCTCTTCCCTCCATCTTTCCTTCAAGATATACTTGAAACTGGCTCGCCTCCAGGTATCACACAAGACCAAGTCCTAAAAGTGCTATTAACAGCTAAAAATACTGCATTGATGGGTCCTGAAAATATTGGGGATGCATCTTAAATAGCATGAAGCATGATTTAGCCACACCACCAACTGCATTGTTCAATCAGCCTTCATGCAGGTTTTTATTCCTTTATTTATTACATTTGTTAACCAGGAATGTCTGACTGGGCCAGGAGCCTGTTTTCAGCAGAGGCCAGGGGGGAGAAAAGCTCCACAAACAGTGCAATTAATTCATTGTCAGACACACCATTAGTTCACTGTACAGCGCTATTAAGACAATCAAAAAGACACGTTTTATACCAAGCTAATGGAGAACAGCTGCAGTCATTCCTCTGTATAAGAGAGGACCTTCAACAGACGGAGGCAGTTACAGACCTGTAAGTTTGATAAGCCTTATATGCAAAGTCATGGAAAGACTTATCATGGAACTGATAAATCAGGACATAGGGAACCTCCAAACACTGGAATCATCTCAGTTTGGATTCAAGGGCAGGTCATGCTTACTTAACCTGGTGGATTTTTTGAAAAGGTCACCAAATCAATGGATGAAGGTAAAACAGTACACACCACATAGCCTGACTTGGCTAAAGCTTTTGAAAGAATTCCCAACTCAGGCATAGTAGAAAAGCTAAATAAGCTGGGAATAAACCCCTACGTCACCTGCTGGATTGCTAACTGTCTCACAGATAGGACAATAGAAATCAAAATAGGGGAAGTTACCTCCACAGAGAGACCATTCCCGGAGTCCCCAGGGTTCTGTACTGGGACCTCTCCTGTTTGGCATCCACTTTTCTGAAGTAAAAGCCAATACCAAAGGGCTCTGCCTGACTAAGTTTGCAGATGACTGCAAGCTAGGAGCAGTTACTGAATCCCCACATGACTTAGCCATCCTGCAGGAAGGTTTGCCCCAAGTAATAACTGGTGTGAAAATCATGGACTGAAACTAAATACCAAAAATACATTATAGTATCCTCTGAGAAGTCATCTATCCCAGGAAACTACCACATTAACAATATGCCCCTAAGAGCCAACCCAGTTGTTCAGGATTTTAGAAATTATGTGGACAGTGACCTAACTGTTGCCCAACATGTGTCCTTTGTTGTAAGAAAGTCCTTCTATACTGCACAGCTTATAAAGAAAAAGATTTTCTCTAGATCTAGGGATGTCATTGCCCCCTTTACTCAGCCCTCATTATGACAGTCATTGGATATAATGCCCCCTTTGGCAAGACTCTGTCTAGACACATGTAATAACTGGAATGTCCACAGAGATACCTTATTAAAAGAAAATAAGGCCTAAACAACATGCCCTACATGGACTAACAAAACCCTTTCACTATACTAAGTAACCTACAGATTGAAAAGAGATGACCTGTGTCTGGCATACAAGGTATCCCCCAAACCTAATACTGATGGATTTACTGCACATCAGCAAGTCAAATGGCATTAGAAATTCTCAGTCTAGGAATCTAAACCTTTTCTGCAGCATCAACAGAATGGTTTGGAGGGGCAAACATAGCTCGCAGAGGATACCAGTGGTTTCAAACAGACTCTGCATACATATAAAACAAAGTTAATCCTTGTCCATATTCAAGTGCAAATTGGATCTATGGATGGGAAACAGAAAATTTAGCTGAGGACTGCCCCTGTACTAGTAATGGATAGTGGCACCTCCTAAATGCTTTATTCCATGCATGAGTCCCCTCAAATTATCTGTGGTATGATCCCAGTTATTCTCATTAAGGGTAATATATAACTACTGACCATGGGATGAGTAAGGTCAGTCTATGACCAAATGGTATAGGTTAATTCAAACACAAAAAAGGAAACTGGCTAGGCTTAAAATGGCCAGCAAGGGCAGCCAGCCTAGTACTTACCTATGAATCTATCCCTCTCCTTGAGTCTTCATCTTCCCCTGTGGCACTGCATTCTTGCAGACAATTGGGTTCTAAATATCATTCAACAGGGGAGTACATGACAATAAGATTTGTTCCCTCCCTTCCAGGAATCCCTCCTTGTGTAGTAAACCAAATATATTTGTTTCCTATTATTTTGGGTCAACTGTTATCTCAGGGAGTAATAGAACCAATGCTTGCAGACCAGAGGGCAAAGGACTTTATTCAAGGATTTTTTGTTGCCAAACAGAGAAGAGACTTTGGAGGGCTGCTCATAGATTTATAGGTGAATACTAGGCTTACTGCCCTGAAGGGCCATTTTAAGGCTACCTGTGTTATCCATTAGGCATTCAAAATACCCTTACTATGATTTTTACTCTAATACTTCCCATTTGTGAATTAATGTTTCTGAGGTCATACATCTGAGTATTAAAAAGGGATCCTGCTCCAGGATAAGGGCATTTATGTGCTGTCTCTGACCACTAGTAGCACAGGGGGCAGTCCTTGGGTAAATTTCCTTATTACTATCCACTGATCTAAGTTGCATTTGAATAGGGCAGGGATGAGTTTTGTTTTGCATGGCTAGAAAGTCTCTTCCAGAGTACTGGTATCCCCTGGGATATGTACCTGTCCCTCCAAACTGTTCTGTTCTGTTTATATTACATAACAAGTTAAGGTCTCTGGATTGGGTATTTCTGATACCATTTGACTTGCAGATTTGTAATAAGTCTATTAGTACTTGGTCAGAGGATGCCTTATTGGCCAGACACAGATTATTTCTTAATAGTCTACAAGAGACAGAATGTAGCACTAGAGCTTTGAGGCTGTTCCTATAAGTCTTGCAGTTTAGTGCCTTTGTTATGTTTGTGAGGAACCTCTGTGGGCACTCTAGTCATTGAATATGTCTGGACAGGAATCATGCCAAAGGTGGGATGAATACATGCATAAAAATGTTTTGGAGGAGGAATGAGGTTTAAGAAAAGGCAGAAACTGAACAATTTATGTAATGTTGGATTGATTATATTGTGTAAAAGATCATATGTGATATATAATGTTTGTAAATGTGAAGTCGCTAATACTGTTTATTTACTTTTTTAGAAATATAAATTTGCCCATGTCACACCTGATAATTCAATAAAGCTGTGTTTTTTAATGATACATACAAAAGGGGGGTTTCACACCTCAATTATGGGCCTGATGAGGGTTGAGTACAGCCAGACAATGACATTTCTGGACCAAGATACTATCCCTTTGCTTATAGGTTGAGGAATATAGAAAGATTTCCTCACAACAGTAACACATGTTGGTCGAATGTTAGATCACCTCCTATCTATGTTCCCAAATCTGTTAGTAGTGGCTCTGCTCATAGGGGTGCATTGTCAATGTGGTAGTTTCCCAGGGCAGTCTGTTTCCAAAAGGATTCCTTAGCCTTTGTCCATAGCTTTGGCACCAGTTATTTGTTTGGAACAAGCCTTCCTGGAAGATGGCTGAGTCTTTTGAGGATTCAATGACTGCTCTCAGTTTGTGGTCATCAGCACTCTTGGTTAACTAAAGACATTTGAAATTTGTTTGGACTTATGAGAAATAGATGCCAAACAGAAGTGGTCGTAGCACCAAGCCCTGTGGGACTCCACTAATGACTGGTCTTTTTGTGTAGGTAGCTTCCTCTGTCTTGACTTTCTATGTCCTATCTTTGAGCCAGCTGGCAATCCAGTGGGTGACATAAGGATTTATTCCTAATTTACTAAGCTTTTCTACAATTCTTGTGTGTGGCATTGTGTCAAAAACTTTGGCCAGGTCTTTGCAAGTAGTTTGTGCTGTCTTATCTTTGTCTATTCCTTTCGTGAATCTTTCAAAAAGTCCATTTGGTTAGGTAAACATGACCTGCATTTGACAAAATCAAACTGGAATAGGTCTAATATTTGAAGGTTTCCTATGTCTGTATTAATTCCATGATGTCTTTCTAGTTCCATGGCTATATGTATGAAGCTGGTTAGACTTATGGGTCTATAGTTCCCCTGGTTGGTGGATAGCACTCGTTTGTGATGAGGTATGACTATTACTGTCCTCCGTTCACTTGGAATGAAGCAAGTTTGGAGGTTGAAGAGTGTTGTTAGGGGCATGGATAAGTTGTGCTTCATTTTGATTAGGATACATCCAAGAATATTGTCAGGACCCATAGATACAGTATTTTTGGATTTTAAGAGAGCTTCCAGGACTTGATCCTGCAGGATAGCTGGGGGTGTATTGGTTTCTGATATTTCATGTGATATGTTTGTTGGTTAGGAGGGTAAGGTTTTACATGAATGTGTCAGCTGGTAGGTTTGTTATATCTACAGCTTCAGTATAGGTGGTGTAATTCATAATCAGCTCAGAGCTCTGCTGCATAACACATTCCAGATTATGGACATAGCTGAAGAAGGCTTTGTGGTTGTCCTTGGCCTCTGTAGCTATTTTTTCTCAAATTTGGCCTTAGTAGCTTTAATTACACTCCATAGTTGCTTATTTAGTTTAATGATGGGGTTTTCTAACATGCTGGGTGTTGCACTTCTTCTTTTTGGTTCCAGTTTTCTTCCGTTTGTTATAAAGCTTATTGATATTGTGGTTCCACCAGAAATGTTTGTTGACAGGAGTCACCCTGTGCTCATTACTACTGGGTGCAGCTACTTCTCTGCAGTTGTTTTCGGATATTAGTTAGTGGTCTATGTTTCTGCTTCAGCAGTAGAGTTTTCTGGGTTTGAGAAGGATTTGAAACTTGACAGGGTATCACTTAGAAGCAGGAAGTTTGTCTTGGAGAAATTTCTAAAAGTTTCAAAGGCCATCTCGGGTTTTACTTTTATTTCAAAAGAGACTGGTTTGTGGTCAGACCTGATGAGTGAGGATGTTACACAAGGGATAGAGCATAATTCTCACATATTTGTGAGGAGAAGGTCAGCAATGCTGTTTCCTCTAGTGGGTACTCTGACTGGTTGGTCCAGAGCATTTGTGTTAAAGTCCAGGAATCTCTGGGCTTACATACCAGAGGTGGTATATGTTTCCAATTCTATAGTTAGGTAATGGAAGTTTTCCAGGAAGATGGTATTGGGTTTAACACTGAGAGACTCCAGATCATATAAGAAGGTGCTATGGCATTCCTGGATCATAGAGGGCATTTTACAGCTTGCTAGAATATGGTAAGTAACTTTGCTGATGGTGAGCGGGGCATAAAAAAAACTCTAGAGCATCATGCTACTTTTGCAACCTTGATGTAGGTCTCTTGTGGATGAAGACTGTGACACTGCCACCTTTTTCCCTTCCTGTGTAGTACCTGCTCTAAATGTGCAGAAGATATTATAGCCCTGCAAAGTAGGAATGTCCTCTGCTGATTTAAACCACATTTTGGTCACTACCCGGTTGTCTATGTCCTCCAAGGTCAGGAGGGCTATCTGAGATTGGAGCTTCTTGGTTAGACTGTTAGCATTGATTAGTAGCACCTTTATATTTTCCTTTGTTTGCATAATTATCTGGTTGCTATTGCCTAAAAAGGCACTATGAGGATGGGCAATGTTTTAGCCAATATTAGAAAGCCTAGCAGTGACAGGTGCAGGCTGGACATTCGTAGTGAAGTAGCATTGCCTGTTGATCATATCATTTCTAAACTTCCTGTCCTCTATCATCTCTAGTTCAATATGCAGATGATTCTATGTTTATCACTACTGCTGATACTCTCTCCGACCTCCTCACTGCCACCCAGACTTCCTTTAACTCAGCTGAAACTTGGCTGTCTAACAACCAGCTTATTATAAACCCAAAGGAAACTAAAAGACTTCCAAAAATCCACAAGGTAAACCAAGGCAGATGTGATAAAAAACAGTTTAATAACATTCTAGAACAGCAAGAGAGCAGATGGATTATTAGGCTACACAGCAACACACCACTAGGTTTGAATACCTCTATCCCTTTAAAACCCTTTCTTAAAAGGCGGAGACTATTTAAGTGATTTTATTCTGTGATAGGTTAGTTTGAAATGCTATGTATTTTATAAACAGTGTATGTGAATTTGTATTTTTTATATGGTCTGAAGAAGTGCTCAGGAGAGCATGAAAGTGCTTACTGTTCATTAAACTGGTTTTTATCACATCTGCCTTGGTTTACCTTGTGGATTTTTGGAAGTCTTTTGGATTTTATTGTTTTATTTCCACTGGTACTTTGCTCCACTCTGGCATTTTTGTGGTTTTTACAAAGAAAACTAAGCTTTTACTTTTTTTCCCAAAAACTTAATCCATCTCAAACCAACCTTCTCTATACAATCTCTAAATAACACTCTTATTTACATAGAAACCAGTGCAAAACTTCTAGATGTCACCATTGATGACCAACTTAAATTTGACTTACGCATAAATAACTGCATAAGGAAGACCCACCAAAAACTCCGTCTTCTTTACAGGAACAAAAAGTTCCTTACAAATAAAGCTGAAGTAATCCTCTCTCAAGCATATCTCCTACCTAATCTATTATATGCCTCCCAAATCCTAGCCAATCTCAATTCCACTCTCCTAGCTAAGCTGCAATCTACCTACAACAAGGAGGCTAGATTTGCAGCACACCAAACATGTAAATCCCACCACTATCTTTCACTTAAACTCCTAAACAGGCTAGAATTCCCTCATCTGCTTCTCTTCAGACAACTACAGATTATTCATACCTTCCTTTATCAGCCATCTCACTGTCCTAATCTATCTTCTCTCATCTCCCTATATACTCCTAAAAGGCCTCTCCGCAGCTCAGACCAGGACCTACTGCAAATCCAAAATCCAAAATCAAAAATAGGCTGCAACCTCTATAGCTATAATCCTCCCATTTCCTGGAACAAACTGCCATTAGCAATTAGGTCCATTAAACAACCAATCCACTTCAAAACAGCAACCAAAGAATATTTGAAAAGTCAATGGACCTGTCCTTGTACTCACCCTCCATGACTTTACTTTCCTATACAATAACTCTACACTGCCTATTCTGTATCTTTATTTCTCTTTACTCTTATTGCTATTGAACTTGTAGTATTACTTCATTGTCAGACCTGCACGATTTTCAGCATTTAATGTATCCAATATAATGTCTATATATTATTATGTGATGTTTCTGACCTCACTGTTTATATGAATTTGAATTGTATATATTATTTGTGATGTCTCTGAGTTATTCTCTACATTGACTTGAATTGTATCCTAGTGGAGCCTTTTTCCTCAGGCCTCCGCTGAAAAAGGGCTATTTAGCTCATTCGGACTAATCCGGTCAACAAATGTAAAATAAATATAAATATTCTCCCAGTTTGACAAATATTGTAACCACTTTGAATGACACTAAAAACTAAGCCAATTATTGAAGTCAATTATTTTTTGCTCCTATTGAGGCATCATCCATGTGGAAGGTGGGATGCTGCTCAATGCCTGGGACACATAGTCCAAAAGCTCCATCGTGTCTTTCTTCATATAGTCCAGAGAGGTATGTCTCAACTCCATTACACCACATGTACTATGACAGTTTTACTGGTACTTGCTGTTCAAGGGCTTCAGTGCACACATGATTTGATGAATCCTGGCATCAGACAGGCAACTGACAGTCATCTTTCCTTTCTCAGCCCGATGAGTGGTTCATCAGAGTGTCTTACAGTGGAGTCACATATGACTAGATTTTTTGGTTTGGCAGATGTAAAACAGTGTGTGCGTGCGTGTTGTAACTTTAAGAAGCATTTCTAAGTGATGTGCAGTATAAATACTGGGCATGTGCAGGCAGCAATGCCATTTTGAGAGAACAGCCAGAGTCTGAGCATGTATAAATGTGGCAGTCAGTCTGTTTATAATTTTATTTAATTTTAATTTACAAAGTCTCAATCCTGATGTGTTTGTGTACAATAAAGCTGCTTGAACAGAACCCACAACTGTTCATCTGTTTTATCCTGACCAGATGAGCGACAGCAGATCCTTGACTTATGGGTTCAACATCCATGACATAGACCTCTCCTTTCTCAAGCTATTTGTAAAGGTCCCAAAGTTCAATGTGTTGTCCCTTCAGGCTCTGCTATCTTTGGTTCCATTACTAACTTTTATGATAAGGCTAAATTAAAACATGCCTACATCACATATCTATCAGCAAGTGCTTCAGATGCTTTTTTAAGATCTTCAGTACTTGGCTCATTTTATCAGTTTTCTGTCTTACCCTGTGGACTATCTACTACTCCAAGGGTATTTACAAAGTGTCTGGCTCCAGTAATTGCTCATTGCAGACTCCAGGGCTTTAATATTTTTTCTACCTTTGGATGATTGCCTTATATTTGCAGACTCTTTTTTCCTGCTAGCAAGAGTCCTTAGAAACTGTACAGAATCTTCACTTCAGTCTATGGTTTCAAGTCAACACAAGTCTTCTCTCATCCCATCTTCTGGGCTGTCTGTTAGATTCAGTCCTGGAAAAAGCATTTCTTCCTCCATTCAATTTAGAAATCTTGAAAAGTTCTAGCTGAGATTTTGCACACAAAACTATCTGCCAGGATTTTCTCAGGATTCTGGGTTACATGGCTTTTATGATTTTTAGAATTCCTCTGGCCAGAATCCACATGTGAAAAATGCAGTGGTATCTCAGGTCAGTGTGAACTTGGCACCTTCACCCTTTATCTTTTCAGATCCCTGCCTTGGGATTTGTAAAGAGGGATGTTCTGTGATGAGTAGACCAGTTTTCCTAGAAGCCAGATCTTCCTTTCTCCCATCCACCTCCTCTTCATTTTTCCACAACTGATACTTCAGACCTGGCTTGGGTAGCAGTTTTAAAAGGGTTGAAAGTTCAAGGTCTGTGGAACAAATGAGACAGACAAAAATCACATAAATGTCTAGGAGATATTGGTAGTTATAAATCCTTTGAAAGTCCTGCATCATCTTCGGTCTCCAGGACCTCTGCAAGTTTTCATCGACAACACCATTGTGATAGTGATGTGGAATATAAACAAACAGGGGGTACCAGATCTTGCTCCATTTGCATACCTGTTATGATAGCCTGGGCAACAGCAACTCAGCCCAAGCTGACTCTTTAGGCTGTATATATATATTCTGTCAGAACAAAATATTATGGCAGATAAGCTAAGCAGGACCACTGGAATGGAAACTTCATCTTGGGGTTTTCCAGTCCAAGATTCCTTGCATACAGGCCTGGAAGACAGATGCCTTCTCATTCCCATGGATGGGAATGTTCATCTGTGTTTATTCACCCACTCTACTGATTACCAGTGTTGTCCTAAATATCCAGAAGGAGTCCCCAAAGACTGTTGTTTTGATTTTGGTTTTCCCTTTTTTTTGAAAATGGGCATGGGCAATTACTGCAGGCCTCCCTAGAGAGTGTATTTACTTACACAAGATGGGGGGGGGTTGATATACCCCAACCTGAAAACTCTTCAGATGGCTGCCTGGATGATAGAATTTTGATACCTTTTAGGTACCTTTTTATGATGTAATGCAGCATATATTGAAGGAAGCTGCTACTAGGAAATCATGTATGTAAGTAGAAAAAGATGTTTTATTGGTGCCATTCTAAGAACTAAGACTGTCTTAAGGTCAGACTGCTTCTGGTTCTTGATTATTTATGTGTTACTGTTCTTTTGCCTTTTGTTTTTCTCTATCAAAGTTCATTTGTTGGTGGTTTTCCAAGATGGGTGGATATTGAGTAACAGCTTAATTCTAGCTTTCCCAGTGTGAGAACAGAAACTCATCAGACAAAGCCAGGACCTACATTTCTGGGTAAATTTCAATAATTGGCTAGTAAGTGCACTTCCAGGATGCCAGGAAAAAGAAATACAGATTACCTGAAAGAAAATCAGCTACAAAAGGTGAGGAAGAAAAACTGACTGGGGAAAGTACTGCAGCTATTCCACAAAAAGCAGTTCAAGCTCCAGACATAACTTCCAGTAGCTTAGAGAAAAGTATAAGGCAACTGCACACATACATTATTAAAATAAACAAGACACTGATGGAGTATATCAACTCAAGCAATAAAAGGCTGGAAAGAATAGAAGAAACTTTAAACAAATATTCAGATAAGGTGTTAAAACTGCAAAACTCAGAGGTCGAAATGAAGAAAATGCTGGCTGAATATGAGATTGCACAAGAAGAGATGTTTCAAAAATAATAAAATTAGAGGACAGAGCACATAGGGAAAATCTGCAATTTTCTGCTGTAACAGAGAAGCTGGAAGGAACAGACTGCATTTATTTTATGAAAGCATAACTAAATAACTGGACTAGTATTCCGTAACAGGAATTGTTAATTGAAAGGACACATCATGTGTATGCTCCAAACCTAGCTATGAGAAAGCAACCTAGACCTTTAATAGTAAAGATGCAATCTTACCAGCAGAAGGAGTTGATTCTCAGAAAGCCATGGCGGAAGGACAAAGTACTTGTTCAGTTTTACGAAATGTAGGCACTGCAATGTAAAAAATGTAAAAAAAAAAATGTGATGTGTTAAAAGAGCATGACTAAAGAAAAATGAGTGTGCTTTTTCTCATCCATGCAAAGGGGAATGACTAAGAGAAAGCAAGTAAATTAAAAAAATATTGAATATTCTAAAGCTTTTTTTCTAGTAAACAGATGCATGCTTGGCAGTTTTGTGTCTGGTTTTCATGTCTCTAGGAGACAATCTGATAAAGAGAAATGGCTTGGAGAAAATGTTTTCTGAAAGCATTCAAGTGTTTTCCCAGCTGAGAGAGCTATAAAGATAAGACAATGCCAGACAGCACTGAGTAGAAGCACAGGCTGTACCGTGCATCTTACCAATGATAACGTTCTTTTAGTTTATCTCAAATCTCTGTGTGTGGTTGTCAGTTTAGAGCATTTCTTCCTATTAGGAGGGTTACACTTCAATATTTGAAGATGTGAATAGTTTTGTGTGCTATTAATTTAATAGGTTTTAGGGTGTATTTGTTGAGGGCTTTCAATAAACCAAAAATTTTTGTAAGATCTAACATAAGCTCAAATGGAGATGACAAGAAGCAACTGTATAAAAGATTAATCTGCCAAACAGTACATGCACGTAACAAAAAGCTGTTATACATAAAAGATAAGAATAATAACTTTCTAAGAAAAGGATGCCTTCTGTTATGTCTTTGAATGTCATTAATCTCACAGATAAATACAAAAAAGAAGTAGTATCTATATTAAAAATGTGCTAAGTGGTTATGCTAGAGGAGACATACTTGGAAAGAACGTTATTATCTTTGCCATTAGTTTTAAATATTGTGCAAGTTACAAAGAGGAAAGAGAACACCCCTGCCTGGTTCTTCTGTTTAGACATAACTTATCAGAGATGAATCCTCCCACTTTAATTTTTGCCTTTGATCCCTCCTATATTTTTCGAATTAACCTTATTGTGTCAGGAAATGCAAATGTTTACATTGCCATTCTCATAAAATCCAACCTTACTCTGTCATATACTTTCTCTGCATCAAACCCACCAATAACAGGGGTATTTTCCTAATTTCTGGTTCATCATTATTCTATTAATGTTGTCAAATACTTGTCTCCCCTCCACAAAATCACATTGGTCTATAATAATCAATTCTGGCACTACATTTGCCATTCTTTTAGCCATTACAGACACAAATTGAAATGGGCGTATATAAAACTGGATCAGATGGAGCTTAACTGTCTTTAAGTATTACAACCAACACAGGTTTTTTTCTAGGATGTTGTTGCCTCCTCTTCTTTTAAAATACTGCTAAACAAAACATTCCATATCTTTATCACTTTCTTCCGTCAAACTTCCAAAATTTCTCCTTAGTACCATCTATTCCTGGAAACCTTCCTATATATTGGCTATATATCACCATTTTATCTCATCTAATTTTATCATAAATGTTAGTTGTTGTGTTGAGCCTCATCTGCCTATAACTTTAGCATATTTAAGTCTTCCATAAATGTTTACATTTGTGCTGTTTGTTGATTTACCCTCTTCTCTGCTTTACATAAACTTTCATAAAATATCCAAAATATCTGTAACACTTCTACAGGATCTCTGGTTATTATTATTATTATTTTTTGTTATAAACTTTCTGTTGCCTAAGTTGTTGTGCCAAACGTGTTTGCACTCTGGAGTCATAAGAAAACAGTTGCGTGACAGCTATTTTTTTCTAGACTCATGCATATTATCAAGGTACTCCCTTATTTTATCTGTAGCACTCTGCAGTTGTGTCTCCTCTTATTCTGTTAAATTTCCATTATTTTGGAATACTTTAACCTTTGCCAAGCCCTCTAAATAATTCTTATTACTTCTGAACCAAATCTTTTTTTTTTTAATTTATATCCTATTTTTAAACTCCACTTTCTATAACTCACTAGCTATAACTTCTGGAGTACTTTCTATCCCCCTAATAAGTCCCAGATAATTTCCGCTACCCATTCCTTAGATTCCTTTATTTTTAACAGGTGGGTAAGGAAGTGCCAGTATCTCATCTTTACTTCATTATCCTGCATTTTTATCTTAGTATTTATTGGTGCATGACCTGAAATAGTTATTTGATATGTATCAGCATTGTCAATTTGACATGTTCCTGTGAAATGTAATTTCTGTCAAGTCTATCCAAGCTATTGTACCTCGGGAAATATTATGTAAATTCTCTCTGAATTCCTACTACTGAATTCATATCTAACAAGTATTTTTATAAATTTCCTCAGAAATCTACCCCCCTTTTGTTTTATTTTCCCTTCTAGACCCCAGATATATCCTCATTGTTGCAAATCAAATTCCATTCCCCACCTATAAGTAATATTCCCTGCTGAAAGCTAATTATTTCTCCCACATTTTTTTAAGCTCCAAAATAACATTTTTAGGTGGAATATAAATACTTGCCAGTGTAACCTCATCCCTTGCCAGTAGCCCCTTACTACTAAAAAGTTGCCATTATTGGGGGGAATTTAATAAAACCTGCACAGTTTTATTTACTGTGTAGGCGTCATGCAGTGCTGCATGCACAAAAGTAAGCAGGTTTTAGATTCTTTAAACACTGCTGAGTTGTGCACACATACGCACCAACACGGGAAGTTCTGTGGCATGCAAATTACTTCATAAGCCAGTGAATCTCATGCAAATGAGGCAGGTAGAGTGATCCAGCAAGCAGATAGTCAGCACTTCAGACTCCGTGTCAGTGTCCATAGTGTACACAGAAAATTTAATGTACAGGAGTGTAGACAGACAAAAGGGGCTGTAAAAATGTAGATATATGAACAGAAATGGTATACCACATACAGATTGTGAAGCTATCCATCTATGTGTCTGAAAAATTAAAGGATATAAGTTAAATTAATTTTTTTTTCAATAATCTGGGCATGTTTGCGTGGTGCTCCACAGTGCACAAACATGCAATATATTAATGGTATGTGACAGAAATGTATTACAGGACCTTGTATGTAGTATCTACAATGGTGCATTGGTGCTGTTGCTAAAGTGGTAGGGCTAGAAAACATGTAGTTTCCAGGCTATGAGCATGGATACCTATGCAAATAAGGTGCAGTTACTGAATAGCATACAGGGGTAATCGTGTCCGCATATCCCCTTTGTGTAGGCAGAGAACCATGTTGATGCTTACACAGGGGGTAGCTGACATCAGGGGAAGGTGTGTCCAATGACTTCTAAGCTTATTTCTGCTTAACTGCACCTGTTTGCGTGGCTCATCACCGTGCTGATAGTGCCCTTTCAGGGGGGTGTATGCACTCACGTCTAAGCTTTGTTTAGCTACGGGGAGTGTGTTTCCACATGTTTGTGCAGTGAGCTACTATGCTGAGAGTGGAAGTCTGGGGGGGTGTGTACACTAAGTGCTAAGCTTTGTTTACCTACTAGGGACGCGTTTGCGGTGCGCGTCACAGTGCTGAGTGTATCTAAAAGCCAATGATATAGTTACTTAGTTTTGACCCCTGTTTAACTTAAACTAGGGCCATTAAATTATGTTAATGATATACCAGGCAGGCAGAATGCATTCTAGGTAGCCAATCATACAGTTAGCACCAATAGCAGAGCACTATAAGGTATAAATACACCCTACAATTTGATTTTTCCCCCATAATCTGCATCATTGTAGTACAGACTTGGGAATTTTAATGGAGAGAATGCTAGGTGCTGCTGCAGGTCTGCTACATCTGTATGTGCTAGATGCTGAAGTTAGTGCTGCTGGTGCTGCTGACAATAGGCCTAGACAGAGAAGGAGAAGAGTGTTCAGGCCCAGGGTAATCTTCCAGGAGCTACATGAGTTGGAGAATGTAGAGCCATCCCAGTGGAAACAAAGGTATGTGTAGCCTTCAGGATACTAGCTACAGGAACTTTACAGAGACCAACTAGGGACATGATGGGGTTCTCACAGGCATCAGCATCCAGAGTACTCAACCAATTCTTGGATGCCATGCTACCACATGCCAGTGAGCACATATCTTTTACTCTTACCCCTGAGACGAGGGCCAGCAATATGCAACATTTCTACCATGCAGCACATTAGCCTGAGGTACTGGGTGCTATAGACTGCAGTCATGTACACACCAAGTCACCACCCAGTGAGGAGGGTAGAATGTATGTCAACCGCAAGGGGTACCACTCCATCAACTGCCATGTTGTGTGCAATGCCCAGGGGATTATCATGAATGTGTGTGCTGTCAGACCTGCCAGTTATCACAACTCCCATATCTGGTACACATCACAGCTGTACCAGATGTTTGCTGGGAGGAAGTCCTACATGGCCATTTACTGGAGGATGCTGGCTATGCTCTGGAACCATGAATGATGACACCCATAAAAAATGCGCGCGCGCGCACACACACACACACACACACACACACACACACACACACAGAAGAACGCCATAGTGAAGCACACGCATAAACTAGGAACATCATAGAACACATATTTGGGCTTCTGAAGTCATGGTTTTGGTGCCTCTGTATATCTGGTGGAGCCCTACAGTACTCTCCAGCCACATGTGCACATATGTTCACAGTATTCACAGTATGTGCCATGGTACACAATATGATCCTGTGGAAATAGCTGCAGTAGGATCAGCAAAGGGAAGAGATACACAGCCCCACTGCCTAGGTCACCACAGCCACAGTCACAGGAGGACTCGGAAGAGGAACTACCTGATGATGTCCCTATAGGCAGACGTAGGCATGCCCAGTACACCGTGGCTTTGGCTAAGAGACAACGCATAGCATATTCACTGACAACCTAGGGCCCTAGGGACCAACACATTACTCCTACTCACATACATATAGTAAAATTGCTGATGCCAGGCAACACACAACCTGTACCTAGCCATGTATTGGCTGTGTATTGCTTGCATCAGACAGAGTCAGCCCTGAACTACAGTTCTGTCAACTGCACCATTCACAAGGTAAGTCCCTAACCTACACACTACTTGTAAGAATTACTATAATATGGTATCGTATGTATGGATCTGCTGCATTTATGCAAGGAAATATAGTGAGCTATGTGGACAGAAGTAACATCGACATGGGACTAGAGATACCCAATCCAATAGTATGTGTTCCCTAATAATCACTAGGCATCATGATTGGAATATTCACTACATCAGTCAAGGAGATGTTATACAGTGAGGTCACATGATATTCGGACTACTGTCTAGCCCAGTAGATCATGTGCTGTTGTTCCTACCACCCACAAAACACCAGTCTTCTCATATAACTGCTTTAACTGTAAGTCAGCTATGGTATATCAGCAGACCAGGAAATTTCAGGACTGTAGCATAGAACTCGATCACACATTGTATGTCACACGTAAAGCACGAATAACAATGTACACATTTATGCTGTTGATTGTGTGATGAATGACTCCTCTCTGTTTGGCAGCCTGTGTGGCTCAGTGAACTAGGGAAGTTAGCCTGCAATCACATATACAACAGACTTAACTTGTGGTGCATGCAATAAGTACTACGAGCTATAGTGTGTAAGACTAGATAGGTAGGGGTTCTAATCTCACTCCAGGCTACTTGGTGCATGTGTGTGTATATCTCCCTGCAAAATAATTGACATGCCCACATGGGCTATTCACCTGCAATGGTTATGCACTATTTGGCCCTGTAACTTGCTGCCGGCTTCCAAATTGTCCTCTTCTAAAAGGCCTGATGATGTCATCCACCTTAAGACTACCAGCTGACAGTGTCATAGTACACTTAAGCCATGGTGCATGTGATATGTGCTGTGAGCTGTAGTGTGTAAGATTAGATAGGTAGGGGATCTAATCTCACTCCAGGCTACTTGGTGCATGTGTATGTCCATATGGCATAAATATGATCACCTTGGTAACTTAGAAATAGGTAGGGTTTTGAAACATTTTCTTTGTAGCATGTGATGTGGCCCCCCAAAAGGACTGACCACAACAAGGCCTGCTGATGTCATCAGGCATAATATGTTCTAAACTGATGGTACTATCAGACATGAGATGTGTTGCATGCGTCTTGTAGTGTGAATTGTAGTGTGTACCAGTATATAGGTAAGTGTTCTCATCTACATACAACCAACTTGCACTACATGTGTCCCTTGGCGTATCCTGTACACAGTGATTGGAAGTAGTGCTAGCCTCAGTGTAGTCATGGTTGTGTGTGAGCCTGTTAGAGGATTTTACAACGTGTTATGGAACCATAGGAAGTTTAAACTTCACTAGCATAATGGCCATACAGCCCTCACAATCATAGACATCTTTATACCCATAGTTTCAGGATCAGCACTTATTTCCCCAGTTCATGAAGGACACAGGCAAACGCTCAGTATTGAGATAATGGTCGCCTAGCCAATCATACAGATGGCATGTGCTGAGGTGCACTAAAGTATTCTGTTTACATTAGGCAGGGTTATGTTTCAAGGGTGTGTTTAAGTCTGCTAGACAAATCTCCCACAAGCATGTAGTACTAACGTCACATATGAGGTCAATGTCCCTACAGTGAGTTATCCATCTGCTATGCCTCCTACAGATTGGCAGCATATGCAATCAGGCAGGGCCACACATTACCCCATATGCAAGACACAGATCACCTCTGAGAAGTCTATATGCCACAGGCAACAATGACACTCATTGCAGATGATCCCCATTGAACACATACTGAAGATGTGAAGTGTCCTTGTGAAAAATCATACTGTTGTGTGCAATCCCCAGTACTGCCTGGAAAGGTACATAAAGTAATGGTCATTACACTTAGATATTGCATGCTGAGGGGAGTACTTGGAAGTTATGAGTATGTCACTTACTGGTGACTGCTTCAACTATGCCATATGATTCCTGCCATACCACTGTAGAGACATGGTGATCGGAGGCACATTAGGTGTAAACCTGTGTAGCCAGGTCTGTTTGCCCAGTTCTTTCACCCCTGAGTGTGTGCATCACATGTTGTGACTGATGTGCTACTTATCAGTTACATAGGTCTAACTGATGGAAATGATACTACATATATGATTGCATGATGTTTATGGCCATTAGTAAGTCAACAGGCATGTGTTTGCAATACAGTCTGGCAGGACAGTGACATACCACAGAGACTGTATGAGTGCTCACAATTTGCAGACATCAGCCAACATTGTTAGCCACAGTCAGTCAGTAGTCGCATGTATTTTGGTTAAATGGATTCCAAGCAGTAGAGGATCCAGGACTGTACCATGTTGTGCGCTTTTGCTTACAGATCAGCTATTGCAGGTGGTTTTCCCTATGTTGCGTATGTGTGCCATAAATGGTCCACAATGTCCCCTACAATGACAGTATCATGGATGCCTAGTGGGTGTTTTATAAATGTTGCCTGAGCAGGGGATATAGTCAGATGGCTTGGCTCACTCTAGGGGGTTGTACACCCTGATGTACCCTCACCCTGGTCCTTGGTGACTGCCTTGGAAATGTCCACTATATGTAACAGTCATGCTCCTCCTGTCACACATCCAAGCTATGTACAGTCAACTGTGTGTAGATCACATATATGTGTGTGTGTGCTGATGATCTCCATGATGCTTGCTCCAAGGGCATACAGATATGGATACTCAGACAAAGAGGTATATAGTTATGTTGGTCAGTGGATGCACCACCTCTGTGCAAGGGTATCACAGTTGATGCTGTCCACTCAGCTGGTGTGCAGCCAGTGGTGTCAGTATGATTGAAAGGGTTTCCCAGTTGTGTTAGTAATCCTTGTCAGATCACATGTGGGATGTAGCTTGGAATGTTAGCATATGCAATAGATGCTGTGTATCTTCCAATAAGAAGCCAGTTACAAACTGCTCTGTAAATATGGAAGTTATGGGACGGGTTGTAGGAATGTTGTGTCACGTGGTGGGGACAAGGGAGTGCAGTTGATGCAGACAGTGTGTGAGTACAGGTGAGGTATGAGTGCAGACCCATCATATGTGGCATCATTACGTATGAGGTCACCGACAATGTGGGCCTGTCCTTTGATGTCGCAAATGTGACTACACTGTGTGTTGTGGTTCTGCTTTGTGTGGGTGGCTACTTTTATCACTTACCATGTCTGCACAGCATCACAACACTATGTGCTTATTTTAGCTGAGAAGGTAGTGCCTCCATGTTGGGGGCACCCTCACCCCAACTGCTTGTATCCCTCCTGTCACATACAGCTATGTTCATGCAGTTGTAATGCTGCTGACATAATACATGGGTTTAAGCTCTGCATACTTGCCTGTCCCATCTGCAGGGGATGTGCAGTCATACTATGCCAACCATCCCACAGGAGGTAATGGCTTTCTTGACAAATATGTCTGTATTGTCTGCAAGGGAGGATATGTAGTTTTAAGGAGACTAATCTGTGGCCAGATCCCACCAGGGAGGACCTCACATGGGGGGCTGTACTGATCACCCATATTGGTAAACACATGATGCAGTACGTTGGTTCCCCGTGTGCAGATGTCATGGCACTGCTGCAGGGTATTGTAGTTAAGGACCTGGACCATCCTTTGGGCAAGTGAGCCGCAGCACAACTAAGCAACACAGTGTGCACATATAACACTTTACTAACATGTTTGTTGGTGCTCCATATCTCTCAACCTCTTGGAGCAAGAAATCTGGACAAAGCCATAAACAAAAGTGGGCCAAAGGCCCAAAAATAGGGACAATTTTTAAATATTGCTCATACAAACTTATAAAGTTGGTAGAATAACAGGTTTTGCATTAGTATGGATTTTCTGAAGCTTATAAAGACTGAAACTCAAATGTCTGCCATTATTCTCTAATGTCAGTCTTTAATAATTTACCAATAATGTGACTGAAAACCACAAATTTATGAAAAATGGACCAAAAATATGAGGGAAAAATCTGGACATTCTGTGAAAATCTTTACAGTTGAGAGGTATGCTGTGCTCTGTACAGGCGCCTTGCATGACTCTCTTCTTGGAACATGCTGGAAGTGACTACAATACATATTTGCACAGAGGATAACTAGCATGTAGTGCCAAGTGGTATCCCCAGATCTCTGAGTCCTGTCACCTGAAATGCCATGATAGGGGTTAGCATGGATACGAGCACTACCACTGTCATACACTTGCTGACACTGGACCAAACACTGTTACTTTTTCTCAAGGCCAGATCATGCCTACCGACTGTAACTGGTAGAGCCCATTAACTGTTACACTATGCAATGGATGTCGGACATATGTCTCCCTCAACCAACTATGGCCTGACAAGGTGTATGACAATATTAGGCTAGCAGGCCTTGCTGAAAACTGTATATGTCATGTACAGAGTGTTATGTCAGCTGGTGGATAGGCAAATGTCTGACAGTCATAGCCTGGGAAGATAGCATTGGGAGACCTATGCTGCAATGATGCCAGTCACCAGTGGAGTTCACCATCCTCCATTATTGGTGTACCCCTTCTACCTATTCCCTCTCTGTAGTCATAGCCATTGTCATTAGCAGGTGATTGCATATTAGGAGCTGCCACAGAATCCCACACAGAACCAACATGTATCCAGGATGGCCTAAGACACAGTCAGATGTTCTATGAGCCACTGACAAAGACTAAATGCCAGTGACTGCACAGTACAATCCAATGGGAAATCATACTCCCCTGCAAAATATTGTAGTGTCCGCACATCTCAAACAGTTGAGCCATTACACATGGAGTTATGGACACAGAGAGTAATGTAACCTTTGACTATCACTGGTTGGTAAGATGCGGGGATGCATTCACTGTTGTACAACCTATACTGACAGGCTTGGGATGTAAATCCTAGACTGTCACTGCTATACTGACTGTGGCAATCATCACACCTATCATCGTGTGTAGTGGCACCCTTGCTATGTCACTACACAGGCATATCATAAAACTGTAGCAGCCACACAGGATCCATGGTACACCAATACAGTGTAGATAACATGTCCTATGGAGTCCATGTCATGACTGTACATGTGTAGTCTATCTCCTATATGCTTTGGAGGTGAGTATGGTGCCATACAGGGAGGTTTTGCATCTCACTGTGTACCTCCCTTGTATCCATGAAATCGGAGTGGTAGACTAACACATGTCTCACCTGTTCTACACGCCTACAATATCACTGTGGTATACATAGTACATGCTGGAGAGGCAGGTATGTACACAGACAGTATGCCCTACATCACACAGGTCCCCCATGCATGTGAAGCACACATCTGCTGTGACACACATCATGTGCAGTTACACAGTGGGATGCAGAACACAATTATAATTGGTGTCGGGACAAGGGAGTGTAGTTGATGCAGACAGTGTGTGGACACAGGATATTTGTAGATGGGTCATCTCCATCACCACATCTTGTAGATGTGTTAGTTCCCAAAACCCCGGTAACACTTATCAAGGGTAGCAGACCTGTTCACAGATTAGGGATGCATGAATATGCTGAATGTTGCCATTGTCCTTGCTAGCCTGTTAAACATGTATGAACCTATGCAGCCATGTACTTATAGTGCTGTATCTTCTGAAGACATGACAAATGCCAGCATACAGTATCTGTTGTCAACCACTACAAGTGGCATGGCAAAACAACACTGCATTACACAAGTACATATTAACTAATATAGGCACCCTGTGCATCAGACACACAGCTTCATTTCCCTGCATTGATGGCGAGGATGACAGGGATGTGGGACAGGTATCATCACTTGCACAGGATGTTGTGTGGTGGTGCAGGAGGCCTAGGTTCACCCAAATGGTTGACAGCATGTGTGTGAGTCAGGAAGGGAAGCAGGTAAGATGACCATGGAATGGTGCTTGTGTGTGTCTGTAGGTGACCAGCATTTGAGAGGGGTGTGTGAGTCTGTACATGAACACAGTCAAGCTCAGTGCTAGCCTTACATGTGTGTATGCTGGACAGCTGTGGACCGTACATGGTAGAGTTAACAGTTCACCATCTCTGGCCCTGAACATGGGAATTGGCTCTGCCAGGAGTTGCACTGGCATCTTCATGCCCAAAGTCAGAAGTAGTGCTAGTACCTGGCAGTGACTGCTGTCTTCTGGGACCATGTCCCCCACAGGAATGCCCAGGACCACAAGCCCATGGCCTGCCATATCTTGGCAAGGACAGCACACTCCCTTTTGTAGCACTGGATGTACTGCCACTACAGGAGCATGATTGTGCATGGCCACGTGGACTCTCAGCAGATGGGGTTGCTGACCTATGTCCATGAGTCTGACACTGATCTCCAACCACATGTTCCAGCACAGACAATGTGCGGTCCAATACAGACACTGTCTCAGCCCACCTTCTGTCCACTGCATCAGTAAACTGATCCAGGGTGTCCCAATGCAGTGGAGGCAGTGAAGGATGTCAGACTGTGCTGCATCCATAACCCTAAACATATGTCTGGTGTTCCATTCAGAACATGCCTGTGCCTCCATGACAGCCCAAAACATGCGCTGAATGGCCCATGATGTAACACCTGCAACAGATGGTGGACTGACAGCGGGCCTCCTACAAGCACCCATGTCAATCCACCTGTGTGGGACCTTGCCAGCTGTCTGGCTATGGCCAGTGTCTACACTCACTGGAGCCATAGTTGCCACACTCTCCTATCAATGTCCCCACCCTTTGACTGTCCAATATCTGTAGCCACTGGGGATTGGGTATGCTGGGCATACTGACTGTGTGCAGTGACAATGGGGGCAGAAGAGGGATGTCACCCTCTGGGACAGAGTCAGCCCAAAAAAAACCCACCTGTGCCACACTTTGGCCACCATCATCATGAGATTCTGTGGAGACACTGACATCAGGTTGTGTAGGGGACAGAGACCAACCCCCCCCCGCTCACCTGTGATAAGAAAGGAAAAAGCAGTACATTACTACCTGCACTATTATGCTCTACAGTGATATGTTGTGATATATGTAAGGCTTTATACACTGATGTCTCTTTGACAGACCTGTTGTAATCCCAACCTCATATAGTAGGACTTGAGAAAAGTACTCTTCCCACGAGCAGTTGTAGTTACTTGTAAATAAACTCTCATTACACTGGAGTCTCATCAGCATCAGTAAGATACACTGTTGACATTAGTGTAGATGCTGCATAAGTGACACATATGATACTCTGTAACGTCCTGACAGTACTGTCACATCTATCAGTGTGGTCGCACCTACAAGGCATAGGTATCATGCCAACAGTACAATAATGCAGGCAGCAGGCCTGGGATGACAGTTTAGGGATTACAATGCTGTAAACATACATCAGTAACAAAACAGTGTCATGCTTACCAGGAACAGGACCACAGGCTTGTGCATTACCTGACGGACCTGTGAAAAGTTGAGGGAGAACTAATGTCCATACCACCTCATGGTAATACATCCATATATCTCACATTTACAGTATTTACTGTGTTAACTGTTAAAGTGTTCAAAATCTGAACATGACAGTCAAACTGAAGTTAACCCCCCCCAAAACAGACAGACCTGACACCCATGTAAGACTATGTATGCCCTCACACACTGAATGCTACAGTATTGCAGTGCTGATCAATCTAAGCTTACCTGCACACACCTCTGCTGTGGAAACTGTGGCACCCACATCCACAGTGTAGGGTGTGATGGATGCCTGAGAGCTGTTGTGTGTGCCTAGATTTGCCAGGAATTCCTCTGTGGCTGAGAGTGGTTGCTCCTCTGCAGGCCCTCCACCAGTGGCACCATGATCCCTGGCTACATCTGCTGCTCTTCTGCATGCAGCATTGATCATGTCCTTTGCACGGTGTTGCTTCTGCTCATATGTCCTGTTCTGATGACCTGTGACACTGACATCATGGACAAGGTCAGCCCACAATGCCTCCCATGGCTCCCTGTTGTGCCTCACCCTCGACAGTGGGACATCATGATGCTGACCGTGCCCATCCAGGATCAACTCTTTCTCTGCATCTGTGAAAGCTGCACGGTGTTGTGCATACATGTTTCCTGAAATACAACAAATGGGAACACATGTCAGGTTCACATACATGGAAGTACACAGAATGGCTGGCAATATCCACTGCTTGATCACACATATCATATTCCACAGTGTGCAAACATACTAAGCTTATGGATACAACTAGAATATTATCAATAGTCAGGTATTCTGGTGGGTACCATGACAGATACTGCTGTACAATCATACAGCCCACAGAGCAGTCTATTGTAGTGTGTCCTGAAGGCCCAAGCCCCATGATAATATGTAAAAACAACTGTGCAAAACAAATAGTGTGCGATTACAACCACTATAAAGGGGGAGCCTTAAGAGCCCACTGTGCCACACTAACATTATACATTCTACCTTTGAGGTATTGCACATCCTCTGCATGGGTAACAAATCTGGGGCTCATTGACATGTCATTATCACACTTCTAAGAACGGATTATTGCTGTGATCCCTATTGCCCTTAAGTATATCTACACATCTGCATCCTGATGCAAAAAAATGGTTACATACCTGATGGAGTGCAGTACTCCTCTGCTGATATGTGCTGATAGTTAATATTTTGCATATGCATGTTCTGTATGAGGAAAGCCTCATGCAGACTGGATTCCCATAGCTAGCTGCTTGCCTTTTTAGGTTCATAGGTTCATAGGTGTGTACTAGGCTAATTGCCCTGGAGCCTTTACAAGCCTAGCCCATAGGATTACCCTGGCATTGTGCAAACTGACATTAGTTACCAGTGCCTCTGTCGAGTAGAGCCACTGGAGTGATCCCCGGGGTGAGTTTTCTATTTCCCATCCACTCATCAAGATTTCTCTTGAAGAGGGCCAGTGAGGTGCTCTGTTTGACATGTATGAGAAGTCTATTCCATAGCATGAGCAGTCTCTGGGTTATGAACCTGTCCCTCTAGCATGTTCTGTTGATTGTGGTAATGAGGTTGAGGTCTCTGGAGCATATGGTGTAGAGAGATTGGGATTTCTTTAGATGTAGCATTTCTAACAGAGCTGGGTCAGACATGGCTTTGTAAGTCAAGCTGAGATCGCCTCTAAGTAGATGGTATAAGACAGAGAATAGTTGGAGTTTTTTGAGTGTGTCCTTATAGGACAAGTGTTTAAGGCCTAGGATCCTCTTTGTGAGGTACTTTTGCGGCCTGTCCAGTTGGGTATATGCCAAATGGGGCATTTTACTTGATGACTGGCCTAATGAGGGAAGAGTAGAGGGAGACAATGACCTATTTCTTCCTGGATGCAAAACCCTTAGTAATGAGATGTGCCACATAGAAGGACTTTCTGACCACAGTGGGAATGTGGTGGTCAAAAGAGAGGTTGCTGTCAACCTGTGCTCCCAGATCTCTTATAACACCTTCTGTGTTCAGTGGAATACCATCGATGTGGTAAGTCATGGGAACTGGGTTTTTCCCAAAAGGGATGACGACACATTTTTTGGCATTGAGCTTAAGGCCATGGTTCTGACACCAGTCATTGGTCTAAGTGAGGCCTTTCTGTAGGTCAGCATCACTTGGGGAGTTAATAATGGCTCCTAACTTGCAGTCATCGGCAAACTTTGTCAGCTAGAGTCCCTTCATGTTGGCCTGGACTTCTGAGACGTAGATACCAAATAGGAGAGGGTCCAGAACCGATCCTTGTGGGACTCCATGCATGACTGGTCGGCAGTCTGACTTGGAGTCAGCTACTTTCACACTGTGGGTTCTATCTCTAAGCAAGTTTGCAGCCCACCTAGTCATATAGGGATTGATGCCTAGCTTAGTGAGTTTTTCTATGATTCCTGAGTGGGGAATGGTATCAAAGGCCTTGGTCAGATCAAGGTAGGCTGTATGAACCACCTTGCCTTCATCCACAGCTCTGTTGACTGACTCAAAGAAGTTGAACAAGTTGAGCAGGCATGATCTGCCCTTCACAAAACCAAACTATGTGGGATCCAGAGTTTGGAGATTCCCTATATCCTTGTTTAATAGGTCCATGATGATGATGATGATGATGCATTCCATAGCTTTGCATATTAGATTTGTCAGGCTAAGGGGGCAATAGTTCCCAGGGTCTGTAGTCGCTCCTCCTTTGGGGAGAGAGATGACTGTAGCAGTGCGCCATTTGGTAGGGATCAACCTGAGGTAAGGCTGTGATTGAACAGGGCACACAGGTGAGGTGCCAGTTCACTTTGTAGTTCATGTAGAACACAGCCAGGGATATTGTTAGGTCCCATGGAAGCTGTATTCTTGGCCTTGAACAGTGCTGTTTTAACCTGTGCAGCAGTAATACTGGGTGCCTGGCAATCTACTGGTATTATGACTGGTCCTTTGGGGGGGGTAAAGTTGGCACTGAATCTGTTGGCCAGTATATTGGCAATATTTGTTGGCTCGGTATGGGAGGTACCATTGTGCAGTAGCTCAGAGCAAATATGGGTATTGCTGTGGAGATTCTTTACATAACTATAGAAGGCCTTGTGGTTGTCTTTACTATCTGCTGCAATTCTGTTTTCATAGCTAGCTTTAGAGGATTTGATGAGGGATCTCAACTTTTTGTTGAGGCTGATAATGGATTTTTTCCAGTCTTGGGGCTTCACCTTATTCTGCATCAGTTTCCTCTTTCTGTTGTACAGTTTGTTTATGGCAGGAGACCACCAGATTGTTTTCCTTTTTTAGGAGGACAGCGTCTTAGTTCTATTGGGTATGGCAAGATCCATGCCTTTGTGTACGTGTCCATACAGTGCATTGGTGTATGATTCGGCGGTCATGCAACTATTCTCCATTTGCATGGGTGCCGTGAAGTTAACCACCTCTGTTTTTAGGAGCCCAAAGTTAGCTTTGTAGAAGTTTTTCATGGTAGTTACCTTTGCAGGGGTGTGTGTGTGGGAGGGATGTGAATTTCCAAGGTGATTAGTTTGTGGTTGGATCTAACCAGGGAAGAGTTGACTATTGGTGTACAGAACGGTTGCCCATGTTAGTAATGACCAGGTCAAGGATGTTGCTACCTCTAGTGGGGGTACGAACGAGCTGGTCCAGAGCATTGGAATTAATGAATTCCAGGAAACGTTGGGCAAGTGTATTGGTACATGAGTAGTTTTCCCAGTTAACGAAGGGGTAGTTGAAGTCACCCAGTATGAGAGTGTCAGGTTGTACCCTAATATTCCTCAGGGTGCTTAGGAACATGAATTGTGAGTCTTGGGACATGGCTGGGGACTTATAACAGGCTACTACCTGAATTGCTGTCTTACCCAGTGTTAGCTGCACCTGAAGTATCTCTGATGTGTTATGTTGGGCTACCAGTCTGGAGGTGTGTGCATCCTTTATGAATATGGAAACACCACCGCTTTGGAGCTTCGGTCCACGTTCTGGGGCCGAAAGGTGTGGAATGAGTTATAGCCAGGTAGTGCAGGGGTGCGTTCTGCTGCCTTGAACCAGGTCTCTGTTACAGCACAAATGTTGATCTTCTACATTTTAAGGAGTGCTTCAAGCGAGTGCATTTTGAGATTTAGATGTTTAGCATTGAACAGCATGACCCTCAGACTGCATTTGTTTGTAGCTGTTATTTTGGTAATTTGGTCTTTGGAACACTGCCTAAAAAAGGCACTATAGGGGTGGCAAGAGCCTTAGCCAGTATCTGGAAGCCCAGGGGTGACAGATGAGACCATCTCAGGCAAAGCATCGAGGTCTGTCAATCATGTCATCCCAGGCAGTCAGATACTGGATCCCCTTAACATGACATCAGAAATTTAGCCATTTGTTGAAGTCAATCATTTTCTGATTGTACTGTGGTATCATTCTGGGTGATGGTAGGATGCTGCTCAAGGCTAGGGTCATACCCGCCTGGGCTACATAATCCGAGAGCTCTCAGCAGGTGATTGCCTCTTAAACAATCTGTCATTCTGACATGCTAATTGCAGCCAATACAGCTGATTTGCACTATCATCAGCCAATCACATGCAACCACAGTACAATATATAAGGCCATCATGCAGATTAGGGACCCTTTCTGATATGTTGTGCTGGACATTATTGGGGTGAGGAGACTACTTCATCACAGAGGGTTGGTCTGTAGCAGCAGCTTTTACATAGAGATGGTTGTGCTACAGGTTGCAGCAGCAGGTAATAGGCATAGGCAGAAAGTGTGAACACTTTGGAGGACAACAAGCTGTAGGAGTAACTGTGGGAGCTGTGTCAGCCATGTTTTAGAGGAAGAGCCAGAGTAAGGCTACCCTTTCCACTCCTATTAAGGCAGGTGTTTAAGGTAAGTACATTAGGCATTAGTAGCACTAACACAGTATTAGGCCACATGTTTGTTGTGTCCTTGAGAAACATGGGGGACAAACATAACAATACTATAATTTCACTGCTGCACACCACTGGATTTGAACCCAGGACTGTGTGTGGCAAAATATGCTGCATGCAAGGTATTTAACAGACTGAGCTACTGTGTCACTTCTACAGCAGGTGTATTTGCAAGATATATGTACACTTATCTCATACAGGCTGTGAGAAACATGTTCTACATCCATCCGTATGTGCATGGCCTTATATGGATGTATTTCTGCACCAGGGTACAGTTGAACATGCAGTTTGCCAATAATGCCTTAGCAGGTGTCTTTCTACATGTTGCTGATAAAAGGGCACATTTACCTGCTATCACAGGCCTCACTTACATCCATTATTATGTCTTAAGTTTTCTACTGGTGTACTATTGAGTCCAAGGTACACTCCCATTTTTTCATTACTTTTTAATCAAGTTTGCGTGGACTGCATACAGCTCTGCTGAAACATGCTTAATGACTATAACTAGCAATTACTGTTTTGCTTAAACCACCGGTTTTAATTAAGAGTTGTGTAGTGTGGCAGATTAATACAGTGATGTGTAGGTGTGATGGTCTTGGGTTCAAATGTGGGACAGGTGTTTATTTTGTAACTGTGTTTTACAATTTTACAATCACATATAGTCAATACAGCTCTATTTAGCTTTGCTTAGTGAAGCTGTGCAGGGCAGCATGTTGCGGAGTGTCGAGCTAAAAAAATATAAAGAAAAGAAAAATGGGGAGATAGGAAAGAGGTGAAATGGGGTGCAAGCAGGGGGAAAAACATAGTGAAATGCAGGTAGGGATGTGCAGGGAGGGTGTAGAAAAGAGCCATAGTTAACCATTTCTTGTACAGCAACAATTATGTACTTTGCCAGAATTTTTACATGACTTTGAATTCTCAATCCCAGAGAGAAGGGTGAGGACAACATAATTGTGTTGTCAAGCCAATTGGACCAAATTACATGTGTCCAGTGGACACGTGTGAAATGGAGAACTATTATGGGACAATATATATTTTTTGGAACAGGCGCGAGTGGAATTCTGGGGTAGGAATGTGGGTACATGTGGGGAAGGTAAGTTGGGTAGGTGAGGATGCATTTGCAGACAGACAAGACAAACAAGACAGCAGACATGGGTGGTGTATGACACATAAAGGGGGTGAACACCTTGGATAGGGAGGGTGTTGTGGAATCTAAGTTGCATGTGCCTCTGCAAGGCAGCAGCATGACTCACATCCCCACCCATGGGACGTCTGCACTGCTCTGTCACTGCCCCAGGTTGGCAGTGGTGGAGGCTGGGCACTGGGGCGAAGCTGCCCCACCAGGTTGGCCAGCATGTCCTCAATCCAGTGCAAGCAGTGGTCAAAACTATGGCAGACTATGCTGTGCACCAATACTGCCGCAGCTCAGCCCAGGTGACAACACCCCCCTACACCACCGCTCCCAGGGGGGGGGGGTCTGTCCCCGTCCCATGGGGCGGTACTACCCAACACTGCAGGTAGTGCAGGGGCAGTACACGGGGCACCACTGATCTGTGTCCCAGATGTGCTAACACCCAGTGCCATGGCCAGATGAGACAAGGTAGGCAGATCAGCCAGAACCGGCCTACCTTGACATGCTATGGTCGATGAGGTATAGCAGTAAGTTAAGGTTAGTAATAACCAAGCCATTGTTAGTATTAACAGAATGGAACATCATATTTATTGATCCAAATACATATTAATGCATATTATGTGTAACACAACATTAAGTAACATAACAGTCAGTATGCTAATAGCATGCCAGTAATAATTAAATGAAAAGGCCAACAAAAAAGTATGTTTAACAAAATATTTTGATATGGAATCATAATAGCACATAATAATAAATTACAGTGTATCAAAATATAGTTGAACAAAATATGTTAATATTAAATCATAATAAATAATAATAAATAAATGAAGATAAGGGGTGGGGGGGAGAAAGAGAGAGAGAGACATGTCATTACTGACAATACAGACTACATCCCTGAAAACACTGATAATGCATACTTTACTGGTGTGTACTGTCAGTTTTGTGTACAGTGATTACAATTTTTGTATAGCTAATGTAGCACGTACATACCTCTCATGCTGTTAGCATGGGTCAGTATGTGCTAAGCAATAATAAGTGCAGGTACACAACTACACAGAACACTTTTACATAATGTGGACTTCTATAACTACCAAGGTGTTCTGTAAGCGGATTTGGTAATACATTGCATTCCAGGTAATCATTTTTTGGTAATCCTGTGACAGCTGGACTAGGCAGTTTTAATGACATTATGAGAAATCGTGACACTTGAGAAGCATGTTTATGTACAGTACATAAATTAGACATCTGTCATGCCTTACTTGGCAAGCATGGAAATAGAACCCAATAGCTGTGACTGCAGGGGACATCTGCAAAAAATGTAACAATTAACTGCAACAACTTAGTACAGACATGCAAGGAATACAGCCATAGTGGAAACATTTAGACAGATTTATTTAGGAATCAACAATGCTGCTTAACACTTTATTGGCAATGCTGATAAGTGTCTGCTCATAACATGGCTACCACAACCATATACCTTTTGTTCTTGGAATGGGAGGAAATGAAAGCATTATGTGACTGAATTTGGTTTGCATTCAAGAAGTATTGCACTGTTATTCCTGACTGCCATGACAAGTGCATGGAATACAGCTGTTTATTAATTTATTGTGTTATTTATTAAAACAGATTTCTATAGGAATCAACAATGCTGTTTAACACTTTATTGGTATTTTTGATAAATGTCTGTGAAGTCCACACACAATATCTGCCCATAGAGTGGGCTACCTCATGCATATACCTTTATTACCTTTGGTAGGAGGAACAGAGAGCATTATGTGACTGATACTGGCCTGGAGACAGTGTTACACTTGACTGCAGCAACCTTAGCATAGATAAGCAATGCATACAGCTCTACTGCCATGGTTATGACAACATAATCCTACTGTACACCATTTTGCTTACTGCTATTGGTATTGTTTATTGCAATACAGTTTGTATTGTTCATTTATTGCACTATAGCTCTAATTGCCCATTTATTGCATTACGGTTCTGCTTGCCCATCTGTTGTACTACAGTCTTTATTATGTATACTTTATTGCAGTAAATTCTTTAATCTTTCTTGTTTATTGCACTACAGTTAGCATAATAAATCCATATTCACCACATTCATGGCACAACCTGACCAGGCATCCGGCATGGGGCTCAACATTGTGAGCCCTCTCAGCTGCAGCTATTGGAAAAGAAGCACACCATTATGCATACCAGTTTTGCAGACATTCAGCTTGTAGTTTGATAAAACAATGGAAAACATACTTGCATATTTGTGGGGCATTCCTGGCTCATGCCTCTTGGACCCAGATGTCCAAGTTTCCCCTCTTTCTCCTCTTCAGGTCATCATAATGGTGATGACACTGCTCACCAGTGTAGGGGATACCAGTAGCACTGGTAAGTTCCTTGGCCACCTGGTCCCAGGCCTCTGCCTTGCATTCTGAGCCCTAGAAACCTCCCAGCAGCAGCCTGGGTTCATAATTTTTTACCAGGAGCCCAACAAAGATACTGGACTCCTGAGCACCCCGTCTCTGTGCCAGAAAGCTTGCACCTTCACCAGAACCATCTGCCATATCAACAGTTGAGTAGACTCCAAAGAATGGTGCAGAATTCCCATCTATTGTGGCTAATATAGGCTGTTTTCCTGGCCTTACATGTCATTGAGCAACACCCAAAAAAGCACCGTGTAGTTTAGCAGCACTCAAACCAGCTCAGCAGAGCTAAGCAGCAAACCTTAACACCATGCAAACAGCAGTAGCTGTTAGCATGTTTAAGCTGTACTCAGCACAGGGCAGCAGTGCCATATTTCACATATTTGTTTTTAAAATTAAACATATATAATAAATGAAATTACAGACATCTTATCACTGCTACGGACTCGAACCCAGGACTTACTAAGCATTAGGCTGTACCTCTACCCATATAGCTACTTGGATATTATGAAAACTAGTATACCTTCACATATACTACTGGGCTACCTGTTAGCTTTGATGAGCACCATGCCACATAAACATGTTTAAACAGACCCAGAAATAAATAATTCATTACATTAATTTTCTATTTTTAGATGTCTGGCAGCCCTCAGCTATGTATGTATGAGCATGGCTCAGTTCTGTGGCTCTCCGTGCCATGCATACAGCAGTTATGAAAAAAAACACAAAATACGTAATTATGATAATTAATGACATCCGGTTTCTATTTTTAGATGTCTGGCAGGTGCCAGCTGTCTATATGTGAACACAGCTTGGCATTGCTGCTCTTCATGCCATACTGAGCAAACAAACAGAAAGGAAAAAACTCATAAAAAATTAAATATTACACATTTTAAACAATTCACAGCATTTCAGCAGTAGCGGGAGCAGTACAGGGAGCCTCACCCTGTATGCATCCACAACCACGGATAGCCTCTACATTTCTCCCTACACAGATTGAATATCCCTGTTCCTATGCTGTTCCTTGGCAGTGAACCATCATTAATATGCATGGCACACTGCCGAGGGGGAACAGTGGCCATGCACATGGATACATTCTGTGTAGGCTCTACATGGTGCCTACATGGATTTTATTAAATCCTGGGGGTTATCTTTTTCCCTCTTCTGACACTAATTTAGCTCCTCTAGCAATTAATATGAACACTCCTGTTTTCCTTTGTCCCTAATATTCTGCAGAATATCTACCCTGAAATCTTTTCTCTATCAAATTCACATGCTCATTTCTTTCCAAATGTGTCTCCTGTATCATTGCTATTTGCAGTCAGTATTTCTTAATAAAATTAAGTATTATTTCCTTTTTGTCTATATCTGTGAGACCATTCATATTCCAAGATAATATGAAAAGTGCCACCTTTCTTGTAAAAAGCCATTGTTCCCACCTATTATATATGGCAGATTTTTAAATGTCTATTTCCAGATTTTGTAGCACATGCACCCATTACTGTTTGGTAGGTTAACCCCTTACACATTTTTTCCTTATTATCAGCATTGGAACCTATATCACATTTTGAAAGACTTTTTGTTTTGTTAAGAAAACACACACACACACACACACACACACACACACACACACATATATATACACACACAGACACCAGACCCTCCAATAACCTATTAACTTAATAGAGACACACATAACTATGTACATCTTCAAATAATGAAGTTTAATCCTCCTAATAGGAACATTTGTGCCAGACAGCTGCTAACACAGGCCTTAATTAACCTGAATTTGAGGTTATCCATGCTAAGACATGTCATTATCTGTTCTTCTACTTACACTAACTGGTGCCTGTTTTTTTATCTTTATCTTTATTCCTCCCTCTCCAGATGTGAAAACTGTAGAGAAACAAATAAATGGGCAAAGCGGGTTACCAGACTGATTTATTGTTACCACTTTCGGGCGTAACAATGTACGACCTTCTTCAGACAAAAACATTAAAAGGAGATGTTGTTAGTTTAAATAAACCTCCAGAAGTGACATCATCAATTACTCACATCCACAATTAAAGATATATTCACATCCATGATAAAAATATATATATGGTAAAAAAAAAAAAAATATATATATATATATATATATATATATATATATATATGTGTGTGTGTGTGTGTGTGTGAGTGTACCCCCTCTATAAAAACATACTTGCTATGTATTTTCTCCGACCTTCTTAGTGAATTTGCTTCCTCCACACTTCTTAGAGTAGCGTCTTCCATCATCACGCTAGCTCTATTCACACTATGTAGTTTCAACCCATATGCTGAGGCCATGCCCTCTGCATATTCATTCCTGTCTCTCAAGAATTTTTTGACTTTCTTTGACTTAAAGTATCATTGAATTTGATTATGTGTGACGTGTAACTATTTGTATACTGACTCTAGTGAAATTAAAGTGGGAAACTATGTAGTCAGAATACCAGGAAGTTTTTCATGTAAGAGTAAAAATATAGTTTATCTATTAATGTGCATGGATTGACATGCTTTTTATGTGGGAAGAACTACCAGGGAGCTCAACAGACGAATTTATGAGCATAAGTATGCTATTGCCAATGGAGATGAAAAGAATGCTATGTGTAAACACTATAAAGAAAGTAAATGCAAAGTTAACTTTAAATGTTTAGTATTAGGAGCATTGAGTAACACCAAGAATATTATTAGTATAGAGGAAGAACTGGGATGGCTAGAGTACTGTTGCCAAGTTAAATTAAATGTATGTTTTTTTCCCTGGTCTGAATAATAGAGAGGAATTTGTTATGTACTTAGAAAATGATTAAAACACTGACTTTTTTAGAATTTTTGTAGAAGTTTTATTTCTCTCTAATTTAGCCTATTTTATCATGTGACTAATCTTTTTCTTTAATTTAGCCTGTTTTATCATGTGACTAGGCTTCTTAACTTAGATTGGATGTTGTTGGGTGATGTATCCCAAGAATGGGTATTTAATGAACAACGAATTTTAGTCTGAAGATGTCTCTGAGAGTGAAGGGAGACGAAAGCGCTAACTGAAGTCATTGTCTTGTTAATAAAGTGCCGGTAATCCTACAGATACTGCAATTTAGTTTTTATTCTAAAGATAGAGTCAACAAAATATATCAGAAACCTACTACTCAAATTGTTTTTTACATTTTGATAGCTCCCACCCATATTATCAAAAGCATTCTGTTGTTAAAGGGCAACTAGTGTTGGCAGCCCATATGACTACCCTAGAAAATGATTTTTTGGAAGAGTGTACAACCCTTAAGGAAATGTTTCTAGCCCAAGGGTATCCATCCTTGCTGTTTGTGGAAGTAATTAATGAAGTTAGTCTTAAACGTGAATCAGGATGGTTTAAACCTTTACTTAGTAACACTGTAATAATGGAGCATGATAGTTTAATTGACTTAACATTACAGAACCATCCCTCAGAGGATGTAAATGGTTGTAGTTTTGCATTAACTTTTAGTACCCCCGAAAGCGCTAACAATAAATCAGTCTGGTAACCCGCGTTGCCTATTTATTTGTTTCTCTACAGTTTGCCTTTGTTTTTTTGTGTCAGATGTGAAAAATACTTCCACACTTTCATAAATCATTAACTTTTAGCCTTAAAGAAACCAGTGTTCTGTCTTTTATTGGCATGGATGCTTGGTAATCATTAAAACCACACCACATTTAATTCAATACCAAAATGTTAAAACTGCATAGCTTTAATTTCAATATTAAAACATAAGAGCTTTCATCTTAGAACCTTAAGACTTCATCAGATAAGCTAACTCAGTCTATTTCTTACTTTATAAAGATGGACTGAGATTAAAAACATCACATGACAAATTTGGAGCCTAAAGTTTTAAAGTAAGCTTGTTATCAACACATGTAAAAGGAATTACTATTTATATAAGAGCAATATTTCAATATTTAAATAAATCACTTATTGTTAAAAACATTGCTTGAAGCATATTTTTGAGTCCACCCCTAAAAGCAAGAATAAAGCAAGAATAAAGACAGGAAGAATAAATGTTGTGTACTAACAGATGTGTCATTACTGGTGAATCCCTTAAAATTACAAAAAAAATAATTGTTTGTCTAAAGGCGTTATGCATGATGTTCAGCATTCTATATAGAGAAAACTGAATGTGCACTGAAAGAAAGGATGTATGAGCATTTGTATGTGACCAGGAATAAAAACAGTATTGATGCTCTGTTTAAACAATTTAGCACAAATCTGGAGCACACTTTCAAATTTGTAGTTTTGGAACAATTGAATCCAAATCCTGGGGTTGGACCTTGGGGATTAATTTTGGAGAAGAAAGAACTTATTTGGCAATTAATGCCTAAATGCATATAACCATCCTTTGGGCTGAATGAAGTATCATTGACTGCTTGTATTTTGAAACTAAAAACTTATAAATGGTAAAGGTGTCCTGCTGGTTTGTTTTTTAATTATATGTTACTTAAATATTTCTAACCTAATTTGTCATTGATGTTTTTAACTGAAAAGGACTGGGTTAGTTATCTCATGAAGTCTTAAGGTTCTAAGATGAAACGCTTATGTTTTGAGATTGAATTTAATGCAGTGCGGTTTTAATGTTTGGGTATTGAATTAAATGTGGTGTGGTTTTAACCATTATAGAGCGTCTGTGCCATTTCTTTTACCTTTCACTTGTTTGTGGATACTCCTGAACTTATTATGTTTTTTATTGCCCTATTATCAGCTTGCCACCATGGAAAAGTAGGAGAAAAAGGAAAAAAATGTAGTCCTCTGTTTCAGCCTGAAAGACAAGCTGAAACACTTATTGCTAAAGGAAAGTTTTTTCTTTACATTTGATGTTCTTATATTTACTTGTTTACATTTACATTTAAAATATACTTTTAGACTAAGCCAAGGGTCTTAATCCAGACATTTGCCTATGCAAGATAAGAGAAAACTTAATCAGTGCTATGTATATTACTATCTGTGTACTTTTATCCACTATCCACCACCACAATGACCCAACATTACAGCCCATTAACTTAAACATGCTCTTGTCTAGGTTTTCTTCTCTTTTGATAATCTAATGCTAACATATCTTAATACCAAAAAAGAAAGAAAAGAGAAGAGGAAGAAGGAAAAAAAGGGCATCTGTTTACATTAATAACTTTATTACATGCAAGATCAACTAAAAATATTTTATTATAAAATATGCAATTCATATTTGTGAAAGGTTGCATAGAAATACGGTTAAGAAATTATTTTACTTACTTTACTTATTTTCCTTCTTCCTCCCTTTCTCTCAGAGTCCTTCCAAACATTAATGACATGAAATGAGGCAAATCCTTTTCAGTTTCTCAGAAGTTTACCAAAGTCAGCACAAGTCCACTCTTTTCAGTTATTCTTATACAGCCATATTTCACAAATGCTATTGATGGTTTGCAGTCTCACATTTATTCACTAATTTCTGTGTTGCTGGTCTTCTTCCTGTTCACCTCCATCTCCCAATTCCAGATTCTGGTTCAATTCCACAATGCTTCCATTTCTGCTGGTCAATTCCTATGCTTTTCTCTGTTTCTCAAGCATTTTCCATTGGAATAGTGGAAGGTATTTCACTGACAGTTTCTTTCCATGTGCTTTATTGTCAGAAGAATGAGAAGTAGAGCTCCCTTCTGCTTGTTGACTCATTCTTTTGTTGGGCAAACTTTTGCATTTCCTCCTTAGCATGTTCTATATCAAAAAATGACTGATCCTCCAGAAGAAAATATTCTGAAGACAGCTGGTTACAAGAACTTGAATTTCACACCTGCCTTTCAACATTCCCTGTTTACTGGAATAAATTTGTTTCTGTTCTGCCTGGTGTATGTTGAGTAATCATTTCCACAAATGCTCTTCTGTCTCCATCTTTTAATACTTTGCCCTTTTGCCACAGTTGTGTCAGGATCAACTGTTTCTGCTGGTAGGTTTGCATCTTTAATAATAAAGATTTTTGCTGCTTTCTCATGGCCATATTTGGAGCATACACATGGTTGCCTTTCAATTAACAGTTCCTGTTGTGGAATACCAGTCCAGTTTGTTGTTTGTGCATTCATAAAATTAATTGTCTGTCCCTTCTATTTTCTCTGGTACAGCAGAAAGTCTCAGATTGTCCCTACATACTGTGTCCTCTAATTCTACCATTTTTTGAAACATCTCTTCTTCATCAGTCTCATACTCAGCCAGCCTTTCATTTTAACTTCTGATTTTTTTTTTCAGTTTTATCATTTGAATATTTTTAAAGTTTTAATAACCTCTGGGCACATTTGATTTATTTTTTTCCCTCTAGATTACTGGAAGCCATGTCTTGCACCAAAGTTGTTGTTTGAAATACTTTTTGCTGAACAGCTGAAGGATTCTTCCCAGTCAGTGTTTTCTCGTCACCTTTTCTAGTTGATTTTCTTTCAGATTGTCTTAGTTTCTTCTTTGCAGGCATCCAGGTAGTGTACTTACTAGCCGGTAACTGAATTTTACTCAAAATGACAATATCTCTATGTCCCATTTCTCCGTTTCTATTTTCACAGTGGGAGAACTGAAGTTAAGCTGTCGATTACTGTTTAGTCATTTTGGAGGTCCCAAAGCAAAATATTTCTGTATGGTTGTCTCATGTACTTTCCTTTTTTTAATTCTCACCACAATAAAACTTCTTGGTGGGGTTAGGGCCCATTCTACCAGGACCTTGGATTCTTTGATGGGATGGATTCTCTTAAGTTTTTTAGAGGCAGCAACTTGGTCCCCTGTACATGCTTTTACAAAACTTTACAAGTTGGATTTCTTTTCCAGGTCCAAAACAGGTGTTTCTAGAAACATTCTCCAGGGGCTCCTAAAAATTCTTAATTGTTTCCTCCTCCTTTTTTACCTTTTAAGCGATGGTAATCCACCCATACAGCTTAGACTACCACAGCAGTGATCTGATACGGAACATGGTACAATTGTGTGTTACCTTACTATAACAGTAGATGTCCTAATAGACCACTATTGGAGTAGTTGTCCCCTCCCTCCAAGCTCCCCCTCATGTGTTTTTTTTTTATTGTTTATTTATTTTGCTAAGGTGTAGATGTATATACTATTATGTATGTAGTTTCCTTTTTGTTATGTTTCCTAGGATTTTTCATTGCAGCTATTGTTTCCCTTTTTGGAACAAGAACGCTCTGAACTTTTCCTGCTCTGCATTTTAAATGGAGCTCCTTTCAAGCACCACTTATAGATAGCTTAGGCTACTGCAACAGTGATCTGTTGGAACATCTACTGTTAACTTACACAGCTCTACTTTATAGTTACTGTTTACAATGTATGACTAAAAATAAATGAGCGTCGATATCTGAAAAAATGTTCAGCAAATAGTATGAAGTCCATTAGACCCTGCCCATTCCAACATGTAGCATAATCATTAGGCAAACTATGATCTGACGTGATAGCATTCACACTGTTAGTGCAAGCTACTCTTATTTTAAAATAGAACACGATGGTCAAACACCACCCATTTTTAACCTTAGCTATCTGCTATTTCATTGTAGTACAATATTTTAGTAAAATCATTACATTACTCATCCATGGTATTTAATATGTTATCTAAAAGTAAGCAGCTGATAAAATAATCTGTGCTGATATATGACTAAGGGACTTACGGAAGAATTATTGTGCACTGGTGAGTTACAAAATCAAATACATGACTATGTAGTAAGTTCATTGTTATAGTTTTTGGAGATCACAGCAGGTAGCTAGGGCCCTGGCAGAATTAATAGGAGTTATGCTGACCACAGCAGAATGAAAGAAGGTATAACCACAAATCCTACACCCAAGAATTAACAGACTTGAGACCCTGACATTATAAACAAAGTCAACATTTTCATAAAAGATATGCTAAGGGAATTTCAGCATGAATTAACGCAGCTGGAAAGTCCTTAATTAATACTATTAGTAGTATGAACTGAAACTTTTGACTAACAGAGTTAGGGGTTAACCCAGCAAAACTAATTTGGAGACCTACTTCAGTAAAAAGTTAGAAGACTGTAACACAGTGAACAGAATATGTATCTTCAAGCAAGATTAGCAAAGTTATCAGGGTTCCCAGTAGAAAAGAAGATCCAGTGGATCAACCACAGCATCAAATGAGTCAACCGCACCAGGAGAAATCTCAAACATTTGTGTAAGGCAAATACATCAAATTCATGGCAAAATGAGTAGTGAGGGTATGCCACAACCTATGTTGGAAAAAAAAAACAGAAATTGTGAAACCCACAACAGGCAGGAACTGCAGAAAGAGGTATCTCAAGTCATATCTCAAAAAAAGAATCTCTAGACAGTAATAAGTAAAAGGGACAATGGTCACTTGTAGCAACTAAGGGGACAATCTGCGTAAGAAGCATAATTACTAGTTACTGTGTTTGAAGCATCCTACTGGGGGTGGTAGTCTGATGAGGCACACACAAAAAAAAAGACACTAAAGACAGCTTCAGGTTTTAGGGTTAGGGTTACAGTTAGGAGAGTTTAGGGGCAAGGTTTTATTGTTGGGGTTGTGTTTTAAAGTTAGAGTTTTAGGTTTTGGGTTAGGGTTACCACTAACAATAAATGCTATGTTACCCCTGTCCATAAGCACACTGGACCTAGCCCTGGGATGTATTTGTGGTTTTCCCTCCATTCATGCATGTTGTATTTGAAGAAAGTTAAGATTCTTCTACGTTTGGTGTGAAGGAAGAGTCTGTTACAGAGGAGATGGATGCTTTGAGAGAGGTATCTATCCCACCATCAGGTTCTGTTTATGTTATTGTCAAAGTTTTCGTCTGTAGCACGTTTTATGGATGTGGAGAAAATCAAGCATAGCAGGGTCCTTGGGGGATAGGTAGAAGTCACCTTGCAAGAGCTTGTAGGAAACTGACAAGAGTGACAGAATGTTAAGGCACTTTACAACTGCTAAAAGTCATAGTATGACTTGTACATCTTTTTCTAATCACTTCTTTTTCAGTTTTTTATAGTATTGATCTTAAACATTGTCCTGCAAAAAAGACCCCTTAATAACAGTACTTGCAGCCGCACATATGACTGCAGCTTAAATTACACGATTAAGCCTTGGTCACCAGCTGAGATAGATCTCCCGTTGCATACTTCGTAGATAGTGGAGTAAAAAATAAATTAAGAATGATGACTATTAGAAGTGATAATCAACCCCATGCATACCTCTCAACTGTCCCTAATTTTCAGGGACGTCCCTGATTTTGACTCAAATTTTAGCTCTGTCCCTCTGAATCCCTCCTAAAACTAGTGATTTTGGGCAGAAAGGTGGTAAATTACACTTAATGAATCATTGACAATAATTAAGAGTTATACACTTCTTTTACTTCAGAAAAGGTGTATTAATTCATATGCTCTGATTCTCTCAATGTTTCAACTTAATAGCACTAATATTTTAAAAGTGTCCCTAATTGTCCCTGACTTTTTCTTGACTTTTCCCTGATTCTGTTCAAATTTGTCCCTGATTGGTTGAGAGGTCTGACCCCATGTATAAATACATGTGAAAGGGGTGATGGATGGCTATCAAAATGAGCTGCACATTTGCTGAGTGGTCAATAGATGGCAGTGTAACACTGGAATTTGCAAAAATATTGGCTGCTAGATCTGTTAGTTTGGTGATGGAATTGTAAACTTTGTGAAAGTTAGAAGTATCTTGAAAAAGACTGGTTGGACCTTCTTTTATTTTTAAATAAAATGAATGGGGATAATTTCCTGCATTCAGGATTTTTTTTTTTGACATAAAGAATTTGATTCGTTGAGCTGGTGTTTTGTTTAATACTTTGGAGGAAAGGAAATGTGAAAAATGTCTCCTCTGAGTGTAGAATCCTTACTTCACCACATACAGGGTGTTTATAAATGGGGGGGGGGGGTTCAAAGTGGGCACATAAAATGTGATGCTATTAGAGATACCACCTCCCTCATATCAGCCTTATTTGTATTGGAAATGGAAGAGCTTGCTTAAGTCAGAGCCTTTCTTAAAGAGAAAGAACACCATTTTTGTTTTCTGATGATTGCATTTTGAAAGCAATGACATTGCCAAGTCCTGGCAGGTCTCCTGGAGAAATTCTACAACTTTGGCCTAGTAGAAGGTCTGGTTTGTAATCATTCAAAGTCAATGTACATTCCCTGTGGTAGTAGAAAAATACAAGAAATGGAGACAGCATTTGGAGCCAGACAAAATCAGACTGAGTATTTGGGGTTACTTGTTCATGAATCAGGGTATAGTTATAGCTAATCTAAATATCTTTGCTAATAACATTTCTAGCCTAGCACTAAAGGTACAAATGTTCAATTAACTCATGGAGAGGTCTTTGAAATACAAAATTCAACACTTAATTGGTAATTAAGTCAAATGCAAAATTAGTAAACATTTATGCATTATAAATGCAAATATTTAAAGCACAGGCATTAATGCCCTTCTAACCTGCCAATATACAAAAATTGTTGTTCACACAATAAGTATCCAGACTGTTCTTAAAACTATATAAACTAGTGCTTGCTTTAATATAATTTTGTGGTCTGTTCCATGTATCAGCTTTTCTCTCAGAAAAGCAATTAGTACACTTCTCATTCCTGTAGAATCTTCTACATAGGTTGTCTGACGATTCTCTACTATTTTTGATAGCCCCAAGCATTCACAGAGGTAGTTGTCACTAAATGCCCTATATACCTGAATAAAGTCTCATCTTAAATATCTATATGAGATAATATACATGTTCAGATATTTCAGTCTTTCATAATAACTTAAATTTTCACATCCATGGATGATGTTGGTATATTTCTGCTGTACTCTTTCCACTTCACTCATGCTTGTTTTCTTCTAAGGTTTCCATATTGTTATTCCATACTCAAGTTTGGTTCTAATGTAGCTAACAAACAATGAATTCATCAGTTCTGATTTCTAGACTTTATAAATGTTTTTATAAAACCTATAGTTCTATAATTGTCATTAACCAATTGATTTGTTGCGTCTTTCAGCTTTTCCCGGTTAGGGGTCGCCACAGTGGAACCCCGGTCCGCTAATGATTGGCAGTAGATTTTTACATGCCGAGTTGCCGGTTCTGATGCACAACCTTCAATGAAGGTACGTCCATTCACACATGTCTCCACACAGAAGACGCTCTAGCTGAGACTCGAACAGGAAAACGTCTTACTGTGAGGCGACAACGCTACCGCAGCACCACCATCACAGTAAACCATTACTATTACATTATTATTATTATTATTATTATTACATTGGTCATTAACCAATTGATATGATTAGAAAAAAGCTCATAGCTGGATCTACCCATATACCCAGGTCCTTAAATGAGTCTACAGTTTCAATTACTAAGTGCTGTATTACATATTTACATTTCAGTTTATGTCTCCCAAATCTCATATGCTTAGTTTTTGATGTATTTATTAGCATATTAATATCTCAAGAAAACCTTCTTACTCCTACACAACATGGTTTTCGACCAAAACATAGCACCTATACTGTACTACTATCCTTTCTAAATACTATTTTTATGGCCAGAGATGACCAAAAACTAATGTCCTGTCTCTTTCTTGATCTCTCAAAAGCCTTTAATATGGTCTCTCACTCTCTACTATCAAACAAACTGTCTAACCTCAACTTCTCCCCCAAAACAGTGGCATAGTTTGAAAGCTATCTAAAAGATAGACTCCAATCTGTAAAATGGGATACTGCTTTATCTACTCCCCTTCCACTACAAATGGGTGTCCCTCAAGGATCCATTCTAGGGCCACTGCTTTTCAACATCTTCACAAACCAGCTCTATACCTCCTGCCCACACTCCGCTATTATGCAATATGCCGATGACTCTACAGTCATAACAATAGCTAACTCCCACTCTGAACTCTTAACAGCTACCCAGTCGTCCTTTAACTCAGTAGAAATATGTCTCTCAAACAACCAACTCATCCTCAACCCTAAAAAAACAAAACTCCTAATCTTCCTCCCTAAAACATCCAACCACATAAAGACCTCTTTTACTATCCAGTCACTCAACAAGACTCCTATTGTAGTTGAACCTAGCTCTAAACTCCTTGATATCACAATTAATGACCAACTAAAATTCGACCTCTACAAAAATAATTGTATTAGGAAAACTCACCTTAAACTAGGTGTATTATATAGAAACACATTTCTTACTCAGGAAGCTAGAATAGGCCTCACTAATGCCTACCTTCTTCCCTGCCTAACATATTACTAACCTAAACTCCTCTCTGCTTACTAGACTTGAGACTACATACCACAAAGTAGCTTGATTTGCAACTCAACAATCCTATAGATTGCACCACTCTGTCTATGATATATAAACTGGCTAGAACTGCCCCACCTCCTCCTCCTCTCTAAGCTCCAAACCATACACTCAAATCTTTACCAGCCATCCTTCTGTCCAGCCTTACACTCTATCATCTCCCACTATGCTCCTTCAAGAAACATTCAAAGCTCTTTCCTAGACCTCTTAAAAATCTATAAGCCTAAATCTAAATCTGAATGTAACTTATAGAGCTACCATTCCTCTATTGAATGGAACAAACTTCCCCTTGAAATTCGAACAAACATGCATCCCAAACAATTTAAACTAACTCTAAAAGAATATTACAACAGGAACTGGATCTGCCAATGCTCAAACCCTCCTTGAAAACTTTCTGCTTCACCTCTCTAATCAAAGTCTTCCTTTTAATTTTTCTTGTACTATATCCTGTTAGATTAATTGTAAAAAAAATGTACTTTTTTTCTCTTGTGTTTACTTTTTTATATTAAATACTTCTTTTCAAAAATTGCTGTGGCTGTAATCTAGCTGTTTTTTTTACTTTTTTTTAAACTTAAATAATATTAGTAAGTTGTGAAAAGGTAATCTGTTAACTCTCAAAAATGCCACTTGCATAATATCTGTAATCAATGACCAAATGTTATATGTATGTACTGGAGCTTTTTTCCCTCTGCTGAAAAAGGGCCTTGGCTCAGTCAGACATACCCAGTCAACAAATGTAAAATAAATAAATATTATTCTCCTGTGCCCAAAAGATCAATTTAGTCAGGTTTTGTTTGCAGACATGCCCTATCTCTAACACATATAATCAGTATACCCAATTTCAAGTCATCTGCATACAGACGGTAGAACACCTCAGATGAAAAAGATATACCTGAAAGATGTAATCTAAACAAGTATGGACCTAGGAGAGCACCTTGTGGGACACTCTGACTGTAACCAAGAATTTCACCAGTCCAGTTGCAGTATGATACTTGCCATGTCCTGTTTGTAAGGCACGCAGATCTCCATCTTATCAAGAATGCATCAATACTTACTTGTTCTAATTTATCAATCAGTGTTTTGTGTATGACCCTGTAAAATGCTGAAGTTAAATCGATATAAATTATACCACAGTACACTTTTTTATTTATAGTTGTTATTATATTGTTATAGAGCATCATGTTACGGAGTAGTAATACATCAATTTCAACATATGCATGCTGATATATGGTTCAAGTCCCAGCCTTTCCAGTTCTGACAATAACTAATCCAATATTACCTTCTCCATCATTTTTCTACAGCACGAAAGTAAGCTGATTTCAGGAATGTCTCAACTGTAGACATTCATGTCATGGCTACCATGACCAATTCGCCTTTGGTGTGCACCTTCACCTAATAGAAAAAACTAAGCTATTTGAGCTGTCTGCTTCAGCTGACCTCTGGCTGCTTCCACACTGGGGCTACCATTTGGTATTCAGCCCAAACAAGGACCCACACGGGGGGTCCTGAACTTTAGATAAAACAGATATGTTCTTACTAAGCTAGCTGGTTACATGATGACCCTCTGTGATGGATTGAGGAGCCAGCATTCATTCCTCTATGTTATTTTTTTGTTTGTATGAAGGTACCAAAAATAAACAGATACTTTTTACCTTATTATTTGATTTATGAGTGGACTTTTCTTGATGTGTCCTTAGCTGGGTATTTCTTCTTCAACAATCAGAATTCTGCACTCTTTCTGTAAAATACCACATTTGGAAAGTACGGGGTATCTTTCCAATACAGAGTATAATATAATTTAGGAACTTTGTCAAGACATGACTTCTTAGACCCTGTGTGTTCACCCCCCCTCCCGCCACGAGGAGGTATCTTCATGCAAATCAAAAAATAAAGCAGATTGTCACTACATACTGCACTAAACAAGTGATATACAAATATATACTTTTCTTATATACAGACACCTCCATCAGCTGCAGCTAACAGTAAGAACATTTATCCACAGAGGAATGAAGGCTGGCTCCCCTAATCTAACACAGAGGGTCATCTTGTAATCAGCTAGCTTAGTAAGACCATATCTATTTTATATAAAGTTCAGGACCCCCTGTGAGGATCCTTGTTTGGGCTGAATACCAAATGGTAGCCACCAGTGTGGAAGCAGCCAGAGGTCAGCAGAAGCAGGCAGCTCAAATAGCTTAGTTTTTCTATTAGGTGAAGGTGCACACCAAAGGTGAAATGGTCATGTGGCCATGACATGACTGTCTATAGTAGAGACTTTCTTGAAATCAGCACTGAGGGTAACCTCCTCTGGTAGAGAACACTTTAATCACAACATTTGTAGATCTGCATGACAGTGCCTGCTCATGGTAGGGGGGAGAACACGCAGGCTCTAGCAACTCATGTCCTAATCAGCGTCCTATGTTACATTATATTGTGCATTGGAAAGAGACCCAGGGCTTCCAAATGTGTGATTTTACAGAAAAGAGTACAGAATTCTGATTGCTGAAGAAGAAATACCCAGCTAAGGACACATCAAGAAAAGTCCATCCATAAATACAATAATAAGGTAAAAAACTGTTGATTTTTGAAATATTTGCAGGTTAAACAGCACAATGAGGCAAACAGAGAAGCTCCTGTTAGCTAATTTACAGTATTTTTACTAACAATGGTATAACTATTACTACTAGTTGGATATATCTGACTGAGAAGGTTTATGAAGTCATTAGGGAAAATGAAATTACCGGAAATATCAGTTCATCATGATTTCTGCATATGAAGTAGAATGAAACAGAACTCAGCCACTAGATGTCACAACGTCACAGCTGGCTAACAAATGTTAGCACAGGTGTCCCAGAAAACTACAGCCAGGACAGTCATTGTAATAATCATGTTTCTAATGGCATTATTATTAACTATATTTTTATAATGCTTCTAAATTACAAATTATGACATGTTCATAAAATAGTTTGCTTTTGGCAGGAGTGCTAAAACACACAAATTAATAAAGTAGATAATGTTAGGGCATATTTAGATCCCAGTTTGTTACTGTGCTATATCCTGTGTCATTCACTGATTGTGGCACTCAGCAGCTGCACATGCATAAGAGTGGTGCCACTGGAAGTAACAGGTAACGGCAGATGGAATAGGTTGCATTAGTAGAAATCAGACACGACCCTAGTTTAGTATTAGGTCCATGTCATTGTATCCTCCTGGGCCATTCAGATTCTGAAGAGATCCCCCCTTGTGAAGGACAAAATGCTTAATTAGCTAAGGCAGTCTTCACTGGGCTTGTATCTTTCTAAGTTGCAGCCCATCTCCTTCGATGTGGACTCTCCGTCCCAGTGAAAGCCAATGTCCTGTGGAGGGCAGCCTTCATAATGAGTGTTTCTCTCTCTCTCTCTCAGTCTCTGTGTATCAGGGGATATACTTCAGAGAAGTGACACTCATGCATACAGCCAACTGCTTAGTCAGACCTGCAGAAGCTTAAAAAACAGACTTTATTCCCAGATGAACCTGCAGCCATAGGTATTCTCTTTCAATTGATCAGTAGGCTGGAAGGAAGCCAACACAATACAATAATACAACCAAATACAATAAGCAACACAACTTTTGAATGCATTATCCAGGAACACAAGGTTGAGCTAAACCCAAGTTCTACATAGGGTGCTGCTGCAGCTTTAGTGTTCTGACCTAGATATCAGCTGTATCTTTGATGACCAACTTCTCCGTGCATCTAGCTAATAACACTGTAGATGGTGGACATTTCCTGGCTACATGCTACTGATTTTACTGATACCATGGATGTCTTTATAAATGCTCCCTTTGATAGTTCAGCATTTTTTTTTTTTTTTGGGCCCAGGAATAAAAATGGAGTTACTAAAAGTGTAACTGGAAGGTAAGACAGCTGTCACTGTTAGTGTCAAATATGAAATTCTCTGGCTTCAATATCACTAGCAGCAGGGTAATGAGTTATATTCTGGGATGCATCAACAAGGCTGTGGCAGTTTCAAAACAGATACAGGATATCTGACAGAATAGCCAAGTATACCATGACCCCTCTTAGGGGGTGTGTTTGCCTGACTGTCCCACTATGGAGGTAGTCAGAGGTTACCTGTTCTTCCACTTATTTATGTGGATGCCTATCACATGGGATATGTAAATCAGGACAATAATATTCAGAGTCCACATGTTTCCTTTCACACCCCTTCTGAGCCCCAATTTTTGTACCATGGCAGAACCTATCATTCAGATGAGAATGGCAAGAAAAGGGTATCAAGCCACTCCTGTTACACAGAGGGATAAATCCCTGAGTACGACCCAGGTGACCCAAGCCACTCCTGTTACACAGAGGGATAAATCCCTGAGTATGACCCAGGTGACCCAAGCCACTCCTGTTACACAGAGGGATAAATCCCTGAGTATGACCCAGGTGACCCAAGCCACTCCTGTTACACAGAGGGATAAATCCCTGAGTATGACCCAGGTGACCCAAGTTCATTTAGCATCTTGGGTGTCTGACAAAGTGACAGGGAAGATGGATGTTTCCATCCCTGGTGGGTTGGTGGTTCCATGGGTATGGGGAGATGGATTTTGCCATCCTTGCTGGGTTGGTGGTTCCATGGATATTTCTCATGAGGTGCCCTCATGGCATATGCCAAAAGAGGAATATGGTGGGGACAAGGCTGCGTTGCTGTGGAGGTGGGGTGATATGCCTCATTTCCCCATTGCATGCCTCTCCCCATACCTTAGCGAACCAAAGGAGGAAGACTAACAGGGTAGGGCATAAAATAAGGAATCCCTGGTGAGCATAGCTCTTAACAAATCAAAGACAAATCTCACCGGACTTGGGGATAAATCCAGATATAATCAGGGACACTTTAAAAAGATATATATTTTTTATGACACTTTAAAAATATTATTATCATTATCCTGAGACATTGACAGTATAACAGAATGTGAATTGATATACATTTTTGAAGCAAAAGAAGTGTATAACTAACTATAGTCAGTATTTATGAAGTGTTATTCACCACCTTTTCCCAAAAGTCATCAGTTTTACAAAGGATTAAGAGGGACGAAGCAAAAAGTTGAGTTAAACTCAGGCTTATCCTTGAAAATAATCGATAGTTGAGAGCTATGCTGGTGGATGTGAAAGACCAGAACTCCAGGACTCCCTTAAGTTACACGTTGGCCCCAATCCTACTCAAGACAGTTTTAGGGGATAAAGGAGATTGCTGGCAGATGTGATGATGGATATGGGTCACTGGGTAGGGAGCCATAGGATAATACAGGATGGAATAAACCCATCCCAAAAAAAGGCATCAAGCCATCAAGCCTCCTTCAAAGTGTGAGCCATTCAAGAGGTCCCACCAGACCAGAAAGAATTAGGCTACTTTTTAAAGTTCTTTTTAGTTCCAAATACAAACAAGAACCTAGGCCAGTGCTTGATTTGAGTGGTCTAAAGCAGTTTACTGTAGAGACCAATCACATGTTCATGGTGTGGTCCATCCTTTATCATTTGTTGGAGGGAGACTGGAGGTCCTCTTTATATATCTGGGAGGGTTGTTCTACTCAGGCATGCATGGGAGACAAATACTTAGAAAGTATTTGCAGCTGGTTATAAAGTATGCAAAATGAGCCCAAGTGGTCTTGCATACTTTACAAGACTGATCCGATTCACAGATCCTCCCTGCTTCCTATGTGCCTTAGGCAGCAAGTTTCAGAGTGCCACATGCTAATGTAGTACTCCATGGGAGGATTCTATGTAACCACAGTGCACTGGCAAGTTAGAGGACATATGGAGTATGGGATTCATATATGTCCATAATATGCAAATGCTTTCAGGATAGAGGTCCTGAGGTGTAAGTCTGCATGTTATTTATTTATTTATTTAGTTATTTATGTATTGACGTTTGTTTACTATGAAGGTCCAATTGGGTGGGCTACCCATTTTCAGTGGAGACTCGGGGTGGGGGGGGGGAGTTCCACTGCATTCTAATGATCATTATTTATAACAGTGACTAAAATATACACGTAAGCACCAATTCAAGTTTCAGAATTGGTGGACCATATACAGACTGACTAATATATAAAACAATGCATAGCAGTGTAGGAGATGATTATTACATTGCTTTCTTGTTTTGATATAAAATACACATCATTGGTTAAAAAGGTGTAGCATTATACAAAACAGGTGTAGCAACACAGAGAAAATTTATTTTTGCAAAAACATGCCCTGCAAGTTGAGGGAGTATGGAATGAGTCAAGAGTCATTGAAATGAGAGTAAAAAGATGAAATATATTGAAGAGTTAGAAGAATTAAGGTTAGAAGTTGTGATAAATTGAAAATATTCAGAGTTGGAACCTGGGAGAATAAAGATCTGAAGACCATGTTGAAAAAACTTTAAGTTGGTAGGTAGGAGACTCACCTGGTGATGAACAAGAGCACAAACATGTTTTTGATAAGTAGTCTTTTAGGGTGACTTTGAAGGGCTTATAGTTATGAACTAACCTGATGGCAAAAGGTAAGGAATTCCATGACTGGGTAACGAAGTATGATTATAGACTCTATCCAGTGGATTGTAGAGGTTTATAAATAGACATAAGATGTTAGTTAGTGGACTGTAGGTCCCAATTTAGTATATAGGTAGTAAGTGTAGTGTTGTGCCCACTATCCCCTTCAATAGCTGGACTTTCTATAGGATAAATAAGAGATTTTTCACCCTGCAAAAACAGTTGATACAGGTAAGTCATGCTGTGACTGTGTGAATGGAAGTGTATGAGTGCATGCATACGTATATCACTGTTTGTGTGATAGTAATACTGCAGTGATGCATAGTGATCCATTTCTTGACTGAGCTAGCAATCCGCCATATTGTGATCAGTGCTGTACTCCAACAAATAAAGACTGAAGTGCCTTCTGTGAAGCACTGACCTATTCTCCTGTGTCCACATGGACTTTTCGGCAGAATAAATGCTCTGCCATACTACCTGTAGGTATGCATGCTCTGTGCGTGTCAGTGTGTGTGTATGTCCATTCTGGGATGAGAAGGTCTCCCATTCTCAGATTATATACACTGCTAGGTATGCATGCTTTGTGTGAGTCAGTGTGTGCGTTATGTCCATCCTGAGATGAGAGGGTCTCCTATTCTCAGATTATAAACACTGTTGTGTGCCCACTGGGTGCAACAACAGAGTCTAGGTTCCCCTGCGACCTCAAAATGGATTAAGTAAGTTATCACCAACTGAATGAAAGCATGATAATACACAGATATTAAAAGAGAAGGATGTTATAATTGCTGTTCTATGGCTTTCACAATATAAAATGAAAATATTGAATGTAGGGAGTTGTTGTCTTTTGGCTTTTCCTGGTTAGGGGTTGCCACAGCGGAACTCTGATCCGCTAATGATTGGCAGTAGATTTTCACGAACGCCGAGGTGCCAGCTCGACGTTCAACCTTCAATGAAAGTACGCCCATTTACGCATGTCTTTTGAACGCCAACCCAACTGCGGGGAGGACATGCAGACTCCACACAGAAGGCACTCCCCGCACTCCAGCCGAGAATCGAACGGGAGAACCTCTGAAGGAATAATACTCATACCTATGACAGTTAAGTTGTACTGTAGTAGAATGTAGAGTACACATTAAGTATATAAAATATTTCACCTAGTGATGTCATCAGGAAAGAAAGCTTAAACTGGCCAGAATATAAATCTGTTCATCTAAATAGAAAATTAAATTAAGTAACCTTATAAAGAAGGTAATACAATTAGGCTAAGAGGTTTATGGTATGAAGTAAGTATATGACTGTCTCTATATCTCAACATGTAGACATTCACCTTTGGTCTAAGAGTGTTTGTTCTGTTTCTACACCAGCTAGTTGGGTTAATTTTTCCCTTACTGATACTGCAATGCAGCATAATGGGGGTGTCACACTTCTGAGTGTGCTGGCCTTCAGATGAGACACCAGACTGAGGCCTCATCTGCCTGAGTTAGTGGTAGGTCAGGTGAATGTAAAAGATCCCATGGCACTTATTGAAAAGAATAGGAAAAGTTCCCCAGTGCCATTGCCAAATTTTCCTTAATGAGTATGAATGCCAACTGTGGTATCTCCTGAAAAGAGACCATTGGCCTAGTGGGACTAACTCAGGTATTAATTATTTTTTTATTCTTTGTTTACTAACTCACAAAGGTTAAATCCACATTCAGCATAATTTTACTAATTTTTTAAGCACATCACCAGGCATAACACTGGTCTCAGACACAGACTTCCAACAAACGTAGACATCTGAGAGCTTTTGCAACTGGATATGAAGTCTTTGTGAGGATTTACAGTTATGGTCCTAAACAGATTCTTTGATTAAATGAATATTGTTGAGGATCTGTGTCTTATTCTCTGGTCATTGGTCATAGTTTGTCTGTAACAAAGTATGATGGTCATGTGAGAACAAGATATAGGAAAGCTGAACCAGTCTGTGACTCTATAAATGTTACAGACGATTGGGTGAGAAGTCTAGGGGCAAAAGGTCAAAGTTGGTCAATATATCTGCAGGCATTTTAGATGAGAAACCTGGACTTGTACTTCCTGTGACTGAAGATGGAGGAGTTACTTATGCTTCTACCTTTTGTAGTACAAGGTAGACACACTTTAAAATCTTCATATTTGTCTGGGTCCACTCACCTAGACAGTTTGCTCTTGAAAGGGGTACCCTTGCTTGTTTGAAAGTCGATTTTCCTTTTGAAAGGATATGAATTGGCTGTGGTTTCCTTAAAAGTAAGATTAAGTGAGAAAATGACTCTGAAATCCTTGAAATAGTAAATTAATCTTACTGCATTGTAAATGCTGTACATTAAAATGCATTAAGTTTTTGAAGTACACGCTACTGAAGTAAAACTTTTCCTGTACTAAAATAATTTATACAATGAGTTCCTAGCTAAGGAAGTGAGGAGATGTAGTAGTTTATTCACAATCATGGATAATTCATATTACAGAGTTGTGAGAAGATCTTGCAGTTAGTATACAGTTTAACTTAATTTTCAGCTCTGCCTCCTAGCTCCTTCTTTTCTCTGTTAAGCTTCCAATAAAATCCTGAGCCCCTGGATTATATACATTATATTTGCCACTGCTGGTGTGGACTACTTTGAATTACTTATTAAAACATGCTGAATAATTTAAAGTGCTTGGATTTTGATTTTAAGTTATAATAAAGTCACGTTAGACTGTATTCTACGTTAAAATAAAGTCATACCTATCTAAAGGGACAAGATTTGCCTGTTGGTATATACATGGAATATCAAAAACAGTCTCTTGGATTATGCAGTATACATGTCCTTTTATAATACCTGGTTGGTCTAGCTTTCTGTAACACTGAATTCATCCGTCATCTTTTTCTTCATTTGTTAAGGCCCTTCTTGTGCCTTTTCAGATTGCTACAAAACAGTTTTCAAATGGACATTTTCAGTTTGGGCCGTCAAGACATCATATTCTGATTTCAGGCGCTCCTACTGTGTACAAAGAGAGCATCTGGGAAACAGGAAAAAAAAAAAAAAAATTTAAGCTTGTTTCCTGCCTTTCCTGTTAAGTGGTATAGACTATTTGTAGGCTTCTGAGCCCCCAAGCACTTCTGTGTTGGAGGGAAGCCTTCTAGCTTAGTTTTTTTTTCTTATAACTAGCCAGTTTTCTAGTTTCAGCACTCAAATCTGTTTCTTTGATCTCAGCACTTGTTCAGAAAAAAAAAAAAAAAATTTCATCTGCTTTTACTGTACTTGTGTTTCTACCTACTTGATTTTACTTTTGCATCATCTTAAAAGTACTCAATTGTATTTATTACTGCTTGGTGTAACTCATTCTAAGCCTTTTGGTTTAAACACTTGGGCTTCGGACCAGTTGTTTTGCACTGAGAGGGTTTGTGGTCTGCACTGTAGTGGCAGAACAGGTAGCTTACATCCTTCTAGGTTGGGAACTGCTGATTGAGGGCTCAGTGTCTGTTATTCTAAAAGTGTATTAATTCTGGTTTAAGCACTTGGGCTTTCAGGCCAGTTATTTTACATTAAGAGGGTTCGTGGTCTGCACTCTTGTGAGAGGAGAGGCTGGACTCTGCCCTTCTGAGCTGGGAATTTCTGGTTAAAGGCTTATAGTGCATGCATATCTGAACTGCTTCTTACTGAAGTTGGTGCGCCTTGTCTGCTGTGGCATAGACTGGATTCGGGCCTGCTGGATCTAGCTTTGTTTGTGTAACTTGAGCACTAATCCAGGCATTCTCTAAAGTATTCAATTGTATTTATTACTGCTTGGTAGTAACTTGATTAAAGTGTAGCTATCATTCTAAGTCTTTTGGATTAAGCACTTGGGCTTCAGACCAGTTGTTTTACATTAGGAAGGTTTGTGGCATGCACTGTGGTGGCAGGACAGGTAGCTTTCATCCTTCTAAGTTGGGAACTGCTGATTGAGAGCCCAGTGTCTGTTATTCTTAAAGTGTATTAGTTCTGGTTTAAGCACTTGGGCTTCAGGCCAGTTATTTTACATTAAGAAGGTTCGTGGTCTGCACTCTTGTGGGAGAAGAGGATGGACTCTGCCCTTCTGAGCTGGGAATTTCTGGTTAAAGGTTTATAGTGCCTGAATATTTGAACTGTATCTTACTGAAATTGGTACACCTTGTTTGCTGTAGCATAGACTAGATCCAGGCCTGCTGAATCTAGCTTTGTTTATATGCTTGTTGTTTGTTTGCTTGTTATTTCCTGGAACGCTAATTCCACCTAATACGCGGCTTCTCAGCGCTTCTGTGGATCACTAGTGATATCTGCATTGCTTACTGTACTTATTTCCTTGTTTCACTTGAAAGAAAGTTACTGTTTGTCATTTTTGCATTTAAGTTACCTGTAACACATTGCACTTAAGTTACCTGGCACTTGCTCACTAAAGCAATTATATAAGTCAGCACTAAAAATTAAAAGCACTACACCCTCACTCCCCACAGGCCCTTGTTTTCAATTATTAAGGAATTCCAATATTATTCTAGCATGTCCAAAGGTCAGTTGTCAATCTCCTCTCTGGTCCAGCTGGTGAATCTGGGAATCTTGAGGCAATGTTACAACTGCCACGTGTACACAGACAACCCCCTCCTCCCAACAAATTCCAACACATGTGAGAGATGCAACCATATAGCCAAACTGGAGGCTAAGCTCTCTCAACTCAGTACTGGCATAACCAGTCAGGAGGAGAAGGAAACCACACTCACTACAATTCCAGTCTCACATAGACCTACCACGACAGCAAACCAAACACATAATCACACAAAAACATACTCGGATGCTCTAAATAAAGATCTGCCTAAGCAGCAGAGACCTCCAAAGCAGACACCCAAGCAACCGCTACCTCAAAACAAAACACATGCAACACATATCTCACAAAGCCAGTGTGCCAAACAGTCACAGCCCTTAAGACTAAACAACACACCTGATACACTTGTAATAGGTGACTCTATCGTCAGGCACACTGACGTCCCGCTCACCAGGCTGAACAAGGAGAGGGTCATGGTGAGCAGCCTGTCAGGCGCTAGGATCCGCCACATAACACAAGCACTCAGGTCACTCCAAGGCAAGTACAAATATGACTCAGTCATTGTCCATGCTGGTGTGAATGACCTGAGACGTACCTCCCTGGACTACATGAAAAGAGACATAAAGGAGCTCTCTGAGCATGTAGCCCAGGCCGGTATGACCCTGACCTTGAGTAGCATCTTACCCTCACCAAGAATGATGCCACAATATGAAGACAAGATGATCAATTTCAACAATTGGCTTAAGTACTGGTGTCATTCAAAGGGGATCCAATGCCTGTCAGCTTGAGATGATATGCTCGACAAGCCACGATGCTTCGCTAGGGACGGCTTGCACCTGTCACCCCTGGGCATTCGGATATTGGCAAAGGCTCTTGCTACCCCCATAGTGCTTTTTTTAAGCAAGGCTCAAAAGACAAACCCACCTCCATAGGTATTACAAGGGATAAGAAACTAAGAGTAATACTACTCAACGCCAGAAGTCTAAACCTCAAGATGCACGCACTCGAAACTCTCCTTAGCATGGAGAACATCGATATCTGTGCAGTAACAGAAACCTGGTTCAGGGCTCCCGAGAGCATCCCAGCACTACCAGGTTATACCTCATACCATGCTTTTCGGTCCCAAAACTTGGACCGAACCACAAAAGGAGGGGGAGTATCGATATTCATCAAAGATACCCACACCTCCAGGTTGGTGGCAAAGCACGAAGCATCAGAGACTATCCATGTGCAACTAACAGTGGGTAAAACTGCCTTCCAGTTTATAGCCTGCTACAGACCACCCTCCCAAACCCAGGAACCCCACTCGGCCTTCCTGAGAACACTGGAAAATATGAAGGTCTCTCCAAACACCATTATATTGGGCGACTTCAACTACCCAAACATAGACTGGGAGCATTACTCTAGCTCCAACACCCTAGCCCAAAGGTTCCTAGAATTTATAAACTCAAATGCTATGGAACAACTTGTTACCACTCCCACAAGAGGGGAAAACATACTGGACCTGATCATCACCAACATGGGGACTCTATGCTCCAGACCAGAAGTGTATCCCTCACTGGTAAGATCAGACCATAAACTAATCTCACTGGATATTCACATCCCGACCCCACCCCCTGCCCAGAAAACCACAGTGAAAAACTTCTCTAAAGCAAATTTCACACTCCTCAAAACCGAGGTGGAATCCTTCAAAGCCTCTGGGCCTGTGGAAAATAAGGCCCAGACCGCAGAATCCTTTATAAACGCAGTCTATGAACACCTTCAGGAATGCATGGATCATGCGATCCCAAATAAAACCAAGACACAATCCTCCAAAGGCAGACGTCCTGTCTGGTGGACCCCAGCCATAAACAAACTATACAATAGAAGGAGGAAGCTACTAAATGATGGAGCAAAATCCCAAAAAGGGAAGGCATCACTGATCAGTATTAGCAAAAAACTACGGGCACTCATAAAATTGTCTAAGGCCAGCTTCGAGAGAAAAATTGCACAGGACACTAAGGATAATCACAAGGCTTTCTTTAGTTATGTTAGGAACCTGGGTGGTAATTCCCAAATATGCTCAGAATTAGTCCAAAATGACAAAAAATGCACTGAACCCACAGACATTGCCAACATCCTAGCTGACAGGTTCAGCGCAAACCCCCCCCCCACCAAAAGGGCAAATATCTATCCCAGCAGAGTGCTGTCCCCCTGACATCTCAGATGCTCAGGTAAGAGCCACCCTCTCCAAAGCAAAAAACACAGCATCAATGGGACCAGATGGTGCCCCGGGCTGCGTCCTACATGAACTCCAAGAAGAGCTAAACCCAAACATAAAACTACTGTTCAATCTCAGCCTTACTACAGGATATGTGCCCAAAGAGTGGCGTACAGCAACAGTGGTCCCCCTCCATAAAGGTGGTGCCTCAACGGATCCTGGAAACTATCACCCCATAAGCCTGACTAGCTTGGTCTGCAAAGCTATGGAAAGGGTCATCATGGACCTCATAATTAAAGATATTGGGGACCTACAGACACTGGATCCTACCCAGTTTGGCTTTGTAAGGGCAGATCCTGCCTCTTAAACCTGGTTGATTTCTTTGAAACAGCCACCAAGGCCATTGACGAGGGGAAGGTGGTCCACACAGCCTACCTGGACCTCGCAAAAGCCTTTGATACAATACCCCACTCGGGCTTTATAGATAAGCTCACCAGCTTAAATATAAACCCCTATGTCACTAGATGGATTGCAAACTGGCTCAAGGACAGAACCCACATGGTTAGAATTGCTGGAGCCATGTCAGACTCCAAACCAGTTACAAGTGGCGTCCCACAAGGCTCAGTCCTGGGACCTCTCTTGTTCGGTATATATTTCTCGGAGGTACAGGCCAACACGGAAGGACTGTGGCTGACCAAGTTCGCAGATGACTGCAAACTGGGCACCATAATCGACTCTCCAGCTGACACAAGCATCCTCCAAAAGGGCCTCATAGAAACAGACAACTGGTGCCAGAGCCATGGCCTCAAGCTAAATGCCAAAAAGTGTATAGTTGTCCCATTTGGCAAAAACAAAGTGCCCACAAATTACCACATAGGTGGTAATCCATTAAGTACAGAAGAAGTAATTAGGGACCTGGGGACCCAAGTTGATAGCAATCTCTCATTTGACAACCACGTGGCCAAAGTGGTTAGAAAAACATTTTATATAGCCCACCTAATCATGAAGGGATTCACATCTAGATCAGGGGAGGTCATCGTGCCTCTTTACTCATCCCTCATCAGGCCCATAATTGAGTACAATGCCCCTTTTGGGATGTACCTTACCAGACACCTGCAGCAACTGGAAAGACCCCAAAAGTACCTCACCAAGAGGATCAAAGGGCTCAAACAGATGCCATATGCTGCCCGGTTAAAGAAACTCCAGCTCTACTCAGTGGCATACCACCTGTTCAGAGGCGATCTGTGCCTGACGTATAAAGCCATGTCCAACCCGGAATTAATGGACATGCTGCACCTCAGAAAATCCAAATCCCATCGAGTTACGCACTCGAGAGACTTGAACCTCAGCACTGAAATAAATAGGACATGCTGGAGGGACAGATTCATAACCCAGAGGCTCCTTTCACTCTAGAATAAAATCCCAGTCCAGGTTAGGCAGAGTCCCTCATTGACTCTCTTCAAGAGGAATCTTGATGAGTGGATGGGAGATCGTAGGTTTACCCCGGGTATCACTTCTGTGTCACTGTTAGACAGAGGCACAGTATACTAACCTCGAAAAAGGGCATAGCAAAATAAATTTAAAATGGGTGGCGAAAGCCAAACACATTCTGGCTAGGCTTATAAATGCCCTAGGGCAGATAGCCTAGTATGAACCTATGAACCTATGAACCTATGGCTAGGACTTGAGCTTTGTGGCTAAGAAGCTGTTTCTACCTTCTTTTGAGTCTGTTGCCTCAGAGAACTTAAGTTCTTGTATTGGGATACATCTTCCTAGTAGCAAACATGTCTATCAAAACAATATGTGAAATGCTAGTCATAAAGTGTAAAGAACTATGTAGAGTTTACCTAAAAACAGAGTCTTTAATAATAACTCCATCATTTATGCTTAGCGTGATCTCTGGACTTTTAATCAGTTCATCTCATTTTGTATATTTTTGCTGAAACACAAAATAATTTTACTTTCTATGGATATACGCAGAGTACTTGAATATTCAGTGAGACAGAAAATTCACTGGAACAGCTTGGATAACTGTTTTTATGTAAGGAAAATAGGGTCAGCAAATTAGCAAATCTGAAAACAAACCATTTGTATATAGCTGAATATTAAATGTATTGCTTTGATTATGACAAATGCAACAACTCCTTGAGGACAGTGGGGCTCACTGCACCATTTCAGCAGCTACCTCTTCACTGCAGCTTCTTTTGGAATGTATGTGCCAAAAAGATTTGTGCGGGTGTTAATTGGATGTCCATTTGCATATTCTTAAAGCATTGCAAGATGAAAGTTTAGTCTAGCTGTCCTTTGGTTGTTATGTGGGGCTTGTTGTATTGCATCCACCTAAAAGTGGGAACTGAGTTCAAACTGAATTCCTGTGGGCAGTTATTTTATGATGAGTATAATACTGTTATACGCATATACTAACCATAGCTGTGGATGTTTAACTATGAAGTGCATGATTGTAGGACATGCTTTGACCGTACGTCCTCTGGTCCCATGGATGCTACCTTCATAAATAGTTAGCTCTCTGCCAGTGTACTAATTATAGGATTTGTGGGTTACTAGTATGTTTTTTTCCTTTACAGTAACAGTATGTTTCCTTGTTACTTTTCTTACCCTTGAAGTTGGCAATATATCAGTGTGTCATGAAACATTTTTCATATTAACATTTATGCATTGTCATAAACTTGCTCAGAATTTCAAGGCTTCTAGAGCTTCCCCAGAGGGCATTTATAGGTACATTGATACTGTGTGCCAGTGTCTGGGCACAAAAAGGATACATCCGTAGTGCTCTTGATTTTATAGCCAGGGTCCCACTAACAGCTGCATCTTCATATGATATCCATGCACTCATAGGGACAGCTAATTGCTGAAAAATAGCAGCTGGGGTAACATCTGCCTCCATGAAATTCCCATTCATATTATGAATTTGCACATTAATAATCATGTGATTCTAAAATGTACTGTACAAATGACTCAGACTCAAATAACAGTACCTGACACAGAAGTTTTTATATTTTAGTAATTAGTTCCATGTTGGTGGGCTGGTCTTACTAACATATTTTTGCTACAATATGTATCACTTGGCAGAAATATAGACTGCATATTTATTGTAATATTATACAACCACCCCCATTAATATTCCAAAATGTGCATGCTGATTGGTCAGCGTGCACGTTGTAAATCAGACTTATACTAATGGAAAAAGGTCTGGTCGCCCGAACTTTTTCCATTAGTATAAGTCTTGTTTTACAGCAATGGAGAACGCAAGATCTCCGTTGCTGTTTAGACACTGTCTCGCTATGTTAAAGGAGTTTAACATAGCAAGACAGCTTTAAAAATAGTAACGGAGATCTTCCTTTCTCCATTGCTTTTTGTAAAGCTGTCTCGCTATGTTAAATCGGTTTAACATAGCGAGACACTTTGTAAAAAGCAACGGAGATCTTGCTTTCTCCGTTGCTTCCACCCACATCTCTGATACTGTGTAACCATACGCATGCACAGTACATCAGAACTGCCACAGAATACCAGACAGCTGCGAAGGGCAGCAAGGAGGCATTATACAATGCCATTATTTAAGAAAAGTAAATATTTTTTTTCTTAAATAATGTCATTGTATAATAGCAATAACCCACTTCTGGGTGTGGGTAATGCTGGATTTACCCACGGTTGTCTTTGTTTGGCCACTCGGGTTTCACCCTCATGACTGAACCACACCAACCATGGGTAAATCCAGCATTACCCACACCCAGGTGTGGGTTATTGCTATAATATAATATAATGATGATGAGAAAACACTAGAAGTTATAACTTAAAGAAATGTTCCTGGCTGAGGTGAGGTAAAACATGGGCCTCAGAAATTAATGCATTTCTCAACTACTTAGGAAAGAAAATGAATTATGTGGCATGTGCATCCTCCCAGCATTTTGGGTAAGGGAATAGCATGTCCCTTTATTAAGGTCAGACCATCCTTCCTTTCTGCCCCCTTAATGAGTTTTTCATGACATTGTGCATCCTGTTTAAAGTACTTCTCTTCTTACTTATCTTGAAAAATAATACTTATGTGTTATCTTGTGACTAATTACTTTACAGTAATGGCTTTGTATAGTGTTTAAAATCATATTATTTCCTCATAGTTGTTTTACTTACCATACTAGAAATAAGAAGAAAGAATGTCTCCTTGCAGCAGTTCTAAAACTGAATCTTTAGTTCCTTGCATTTTACTGTATTTGAGCATGATAAAAGCTTTTAAGTTCTATACAGAATAAATTACTTGATAGAATTCTGCAATACATAATTATTTTCTTATCACTCCAATTAAATATGAAACTATAATTCTAGTATACTGAATGTATCAGAATTGGATTACATAACTTGCAAAGTATACATTTTAATTTTTAACATAAATCTTAATTGACTTTTTTTTGGTATTATTGGTAGATTCAACAAAAAACACTACTGAAAAACTGAATGTAAAAATTAAATCCTTTAATGAATGGTTAAGCACTTTCAACCTCTGTGGTCTTCATCAGAACAGTAAATTAACTGATGCCAATTGATTAAATACTCACAACAATGAGGCACATGACCCCGTATAATTAGAATGACACTAAATATATTTGCTTCTTATCAAAAAATGTATATATTCAAATAAACACCCAAACTTGCAAAATACTGTTAAAAATCTATAAATAAATTTATTTGCATTTGTTAACATGTTGTCTTAAATTTAAACCACCAACGACCAGCAAAAAACGATAGTGAACACGCAGTAATGAAGAAATAATGATTATTTATTTATAATTCCTTTAAATCCAGACCGGTTTCGGCTATTCAGCCTTTATCAATGAATACAATAAAGTTTTTTTGAATGAAATAAAGCAGCCTGCATTTATACTAGTCTCGGATTACCTGGAAGCAATATTACAGCACCACCCAGTGGCTGGAGTAACAAAGTGCATGTTCCATTCTTGATTAAAGCATATGACCAATGACACAAAAATGCCAGAGGTGTAGATATTAAGTGTTAATATTCATTAAGAATGAGGCCACTATACTCTTTTTGCCTTATTTTGTAATATATTATATGATCAGTACTTGGTTCATTATTATTCAGTTCTTTTGAACTTGTGGTTATCACCCTTCAAAATATATATATACTAGTGGTATATATTTTCTGCTTTTTTACACTATGATATGCATTCACAAATAGTGACTATGGTATTGGTCTATTACCTTGTAATATGTATGTCATATAATGGCTTACTTCCAGAGCTTTGATTTTTATCTTTAAAAATATTACTTAAACAACGCAACAAAATGCATGCACCAATAATGACAAAACTGCCCAGTTCAGAACATTTCCATCATAAACATCTACTCATATGTCTACAATCCACCAGTATCAGTAAATATGCACAATCCCTGCAGAAGTAAAAGTCATCTAAATAATTCCACATTAAAGAGATATGTTTATTAATGAAGAGGTTGCTGCTAGCACACAACTTTATATTTCATTGTTTCATCTGCAAATAAAGTGCCTGTTGGTCTTGAGGAATAAATTGTCTATGCTACACTAAAAAATGATAAGCTAGTAATATTGCAGTAGGGAATGGGTGGCAAACTAATAACAGGTTCATTGTTACTAGGTATCTCCGCCAAAGAGGACATTCTCAGGACTGCAGCCTACACCCCCTTTAAAAGTACAACACAGTACAGTATCAGTGATGCATCTATATACTGTGGGAGTAGAACCCACAGTCTTCTGCTTCAAAAGCAAGTACACTACCTGTTATGCTATTAACAATTGCACTCGACACTCAACTGCATCTGTCAACTTTGAAGCACAAGAAATATGGAAAAAAACAAAATTTATTGGGGGGGGGTCAAAAGCCCATTTTAAACATTGCTTGCATAATCTTAGAAAGTTGCTAGAATAAAATGCTGTGTTATCACCATGCATTTCACTGCCAAGTCTTGAACCCAGGACTCTGTGCACTACAGTCAGACCAACATACTACTATGCCAAATCAGCTATTTCTTGAAATTCAGGTAGACTGAAACTTAAATGGCTATAATTTATTGAATTCAGTTCTAACCATAGCTCTCAACTTCTTAGCACAAAACACCTAGACAAAGCCAATAATGGGGGAATATAGCCCACAAACTTATTCAGTGAATTCAGTTCTCACCATAGCTCTCAACCTGTTAGCACAAAAACATGGACACAGCTAATAATGGGGAAATACAGCCCCAAAATTAGGGACAAATTTCAAATATTGATCTTATAAACAGAAAATTACTAGAATAAAAGGCTTTGTGTTACCATGTACTTTCAGAAGAATATGAAGTCTGAAACTCAAATGCCTGACATTACTTAGTGAATTCAAAATCCAGAAAAAACACAAATTTTATGAGGAACAGAGTAAAAATATGAGGCAAAAATTTCACAAGTGGTGGTGGGTAGGGAATTCAAACCCTTGCTACCTACTCCCAAGGTACAGGGTTTGAGTCTAGCCACCAGGTATATTTCCTGACTTCTTTCTAGCTACTGGGGCATTACACACACACACACACACACACACACACACACACACACACACACACACACAACCTTCTGTTAGTATAAACAAGTACCTGCAGAGTCTCAGTCCAAAAGGTGCAGCTTTGTTAATCCTAGCAGCCAAGCTCAAGTTTTAAAATGAAAGCCCAGCCCCCACAAGCAAGAGGGCCAAAGTCCTGTCCTTGCAAAGCCCAAGCCCCACGAGAGAGAGCCAAAGTCCTGTCCTTGCCGCGAGAGCAGGCTTCAGCCTGCAGATGTTGCAGCCTGATCCCCTTCCAGTCTATGCAGTTGTAACTGCATAGACTTCTGGGATCTTTGCTGTTGCAGACTGTCTTCCTAATCTGGACTGTCTCACCAGCAGTCCAGATTCTGTGCATATGCTCCAGACTGGTTCAGACTCGGGAAATGCCGCGAGTTCTCATGAGTGAGTTCTGGGAGCTGCAAGTGCACATGCATGGGTTCCTGGACTTGTGTTTGTTGTTTTTATTTATTTTTTCTTTTTGTTTTTATTTTTTCTTTCTTTTGTACAGCTGGGGGGGAGCTGCAGTCCTGCAGCCCAATAGCATGAGCCACCCCTGTGTAACATGTGGCCTGTGATCTATCTACAGTTCTAGGGCCACTGACTACCCCCCAGGCAAGGATGGAGTGTGACCCATGTGGAAATATTTGCTGCCTGACCCATTTAGAAGTGGTGCATCCCCATTTCCCCTTCTGTCTGTACGTCTGGTGATCCCCTGTATCAGAGTGTTCCTTACAAAAGAATTCCCCTTTCTCTCCCTGTTTGTGTTGCCACTCATAGGAGCACTCCTGCAATTCCTTTCATTCTACAATCTAACAGGTGGGCTGGGGTGGATGGACCTGTACTTTGTCTGTTCTCAGGTCCCTTTTCTACCTGCTGCATTGTAAGCCCTATCATTTGCAGGTTACTGTTTAGCAACTTTCCCCAGTACAATCAAGATATCTATTCTGCATCCTCACATGTAATGAGCTATTTCTCCTTATCCCTGGTGCTGTAGTCAAGCTTTTCATTGAGTATAACACTCCGTTATTCTCTGTCCAAATGTTTGCTGCCTGTGTTGTTGAAGTAATAACATGGTGAGTGTCACAATGGAGACTATGACTCTTGTGTTCTTAGTGGCTCTGTAGCACAGCACTTGTATTAATGATGCAGTTTTGCTGTAATGTTTCTGAATTGCTCAAATAAAACAGCATGATGTCAGCTGTTCACTGTGATACAGGGTCTTTGACTGCTTGTGCACATGCACAGTAGTCCCTCATATGATTAAGGCATGATCAGTCAGCATTGTTTCAACCACATGCCCACAGGACTTTAATAAACCTGCAAGTGGTATATAGGGATGCAGTGCCACCAATGGTCTGTGGGCAGAAGTATGCTTCCATACTAATGTGCTAGCAGACCCTCAAACCATATGTTGCCAGTAAGCGGGTGCCACCCCCAACCCCATGCACGTGTTGAAGTCACATTATTGCACATTATTTATTTAAATTATTTTATTTTATTTATCTATGTGTGTATTATTGATTGGTTAGTCCCCATAATACTGTCTGGTTTCTGTCCTGTAAGCAATTTTTAAACCAGTGTATAACACCAGCTGAGTCTGGTCTAGTCTTAGGAGAGGCATAGTGTGGTTGGTAAGTCTGAAGCCTTTGAGAAGTCAATGGAAAAGTACATATATTAGCATCATATTAAGTTGCAATATAATCAGGTAACTCAGCTAGGACAATCTGAGCCTTGTGTTCTGGATAAAACCCATGTTAAGGACCTAAATCATTCTGGGAGGTAAGGAATTGTAGTAGTTGGAAGTGAACTAAAATTCTTACACTTAATATAGTGAACTAAGAATGGTAATAGGCCTATAAGTTTAAGTTTTTTTTTTTTGCTTGCTGCCACTTTTAAAGACGGGGATTAGTTTTGATTTTTTCCAAATAAATGGGACCAGGCCTTCCGTAAGCCTTCTTTTGGAAATGATGTTGAGGGGATAAGTAATGCAGACTGATATGAGTCTTACATAGCTTGATAGACGTTCATCACTTGATGGGGATCTATGTAATTTTATTTTTTAAACAGCTTCATTACATGTTTTGTCAGAAATTTGAAGGAGAAAAATGGGGGGCTAATATTGAGAGGGATTTGGTTGCATCAGTGATTGAAACACTCTGGTCTGTGTTCGAGTATTTTGTTATGATGGAATAAAAGTGAACAGCAAATGTATTATTGTCTGTTTCTTGATCATTTGGGAGTAATAGAGGGTTAAAGTTAAGTGTCCCCTATTAATTTATCATAGGTTCATAGTTAAGTACTAGGTTAGCTTCCCTTGCAGGTCATTTTAAGCGTAGCCAATTTCCTTTCAAAGGTGTGAATCAAACCTTGTAACTTTTCTTTGAGGTTTGAGGTAAATGCCTTAACAATTATTCCAACCCCCAGCTACCTTTGTTTGTTGACTGTGTTCCAGAAAGCTGAAGGATATATATGTGTGTGTGGATTTATATTTATCTCTTTCTCTCTGTATATATATATATATATATATATATATATATACACACACACACACACACACACACACACACACACACACACACACACACACACACATATACACGTTTTATACACACACACATATATATATATATATATATATATATATATATATATATATATGTATAAAAATGTGTGTGTGTGTGTGTGTATATGTGTAGATTACACAGAAAAAAACATTTCATGGCAGAAAACATCTAGCTCTCACACACACACACACACACACACACACACACACACACACACGCATAAACTCTCTCTTTTTCTGTGTGAGATATATATATATATATATATATATATATATATATATATATATATATATATATATATATATATACATTTAGATTTTTACAGAATTTCAGAAAGGTGTGAAGGCAGGCAGTTGTTATTTACATGCTATGTGATGCTCTAGTCAGGCTGCTGTAACTGATGAATGCATGCAACATAATCTGTACATAATGTTCTCCAGGAGGGACTGACACAGACAATTAAATGGTGTCAGAGGCTTGGCCTAAAACTAAATGCCAAGAAATGCATAATAGTATCCTTCGGTAAGTCATCCACCCCTTGTAACTATCACATTGGCACACACCCCTTAGCATTGATCCAGTAGTCAGGGACTTTGGGACACACATAGATAGTAATCTAGCCTTTGACCATCACGTGTCTACAGTAGTGAAGAAATCCATCTATGTTCATAGGTTCATAGGTAGGTACTAGGCTATTGGCCCTAGGGCTTATACAAGCCTAACCAAAAAGGTACCCTGGTTTTCGCTACCCAAGAAAATTATTTTCCTGTGGCCCTGTCAAGCAGAACCACAGAAGTGATCCCCGGGGTGAATTTCCTATTAACCATCCAATCATCAAGATTTTTCTTGATTAGTGCTAATGAAGACCTCTGTTTGACATAGATAGGTAGTCTGTTCCAGATTATGGGAAGTCTCTGGGACAGGAATCTATCCCTCCAGCATGTTCTGTTTATTGTGGTGACAAGGTTTAGGTCCCTAGAGCATGTAGCTCAGAGGCATTGGAATTTCTTTAGGTGGAGCATAAGCAACAGCTCTGGGTTTGACATAGCTTTGTATGTTAGGCAGAGATCACCTCTGAGTAGGCGATATGCAGCAGAGTAAAGCTGGAGTTTTTTGAGTTGGTCTGCGTAAGACATCTGTTTGAGGCCAGTAATCCTCTTTGTGAGGTATTTTTGCGGCCTTTCCAGTTGTTGTTGATATCTTGGGAGGTACATACCAAAAGGGGCATTGTACTCTATAATGGGTCTAATGAGTGATGAGTAGAGGGGAACAATGACCTCTTTTATTCTGGATGAGAAACCTTTTGTGATGAAGTGTACCATGTAGAAGAATTTCCTGACCACTGTGGCGATGTGATTATCAAAGGAAAGACTACTGTCCACCTGTATCCCAAGGTCTCTTATCACACTTTCGGTGTTAAGTAGACTACTGCCTATGTGGTAGTTCATGAGTACAGAGTTTTTACCAAAGGGGATGACAATGCACTTTTTGGCATTGAGCTTGAGACCATGGGTTTGACACCAGGCATCTGTCTCAGTGAGGCCCTTTTGTAGGATGTCCACATCATTAGGAGCTTTGATTATGGCTCCTAGTTTGCAGCCATCTGCAAATTTAATTAGCCAAAGACCCCTGTGTTAGCCTGTACTTCAGAGAAGTAGATACCAAACAGGAGAGGACCCAGGACTGAACCATATATTACCCACTTGTCACTGGTCTGAAGTCTGATTTGGAGTCTGCTACTTTTACAGTGTGGGTTCTGGCAGTAAGCCAGTTGGCAAACCATCTTGTGACATACCTAGTTTAGTGAGTTTATCTATAATTCCAGAGTGGGGGATGGTGTTGAACACCTTGGCGAGATCTAGATAGACTGTGTGATCCACCTTACCCTCGTCTATGGCTTTGTTGACTGCTTCAAAGAAGTCTATCAGGTTTAGGAAACATGATCTGCCTTTTACAAACCCGAACTGTGTGGGGCCCAGAGTTTGGAGATCTCCAATGTCTTTGTTAATGAGTTTCATGATGATTCGTCAGGCTAATGGGGCAGTAGTTCCCGGGGTCTATTCTGCCCCCCCCCCCCTTTGTGGAGTGGGATAACTGTTGAGGTGTGCCGTTCAATAGGCATAAAGCCTGAGTTGAGGCTATGATTGAACATGGTAGTTAGGTGGGGTGCCAGTTCATTCTGTAGTTCGTGTAGAAGGCAGCCTGGGATGTTGTCAGGTCCCACGGATGCTGTGTTGTTGGCTTTGAAGAGTGAGGGTTTTACCTGTGCAGCCGTGATTACAGGAACTTTGCATTCTTCCAGTATAAAGATGGGCCCTTTAGGGGGAGAGAGGGGGGTAAAGTTAGCACTGAACCTATCTGCCAGGATGTTGGCAATATCAGTTGGTTCTGTATATTTAGTGTCATTGTGCTGTAACTCAGAGCAGATCTGAGTGTTGCCATTGAGATTCTTGACATAGCTATAGAATGCTTTGTGGTTGTCTTTAGAATCAGTGGTGATTTTGTTTTCATAACTAGCTTTGGAGGATTTTATGAGGGATCTCAGATTCTTACTGAGGCTGACCAGGGAGTTCCTCCAACCATGGGATTTTACTCTTTTTTGCAACAGTTTCTTTCTTCTGTTGTAGAGTTTGTTTATGGCAGAAGACCACCAGATTGGCTTCCTTTTTTTGGAGGATAGCATCTTGGTTCTGTTAGGGATTGCACGGTCTTTGCACTCGTGTTAAGTGCTTATAAAGCACATTTGTGTAGGATTCAGCAGTCATACCTCTATTGTCCATCTGCATGGGTGTCGTGAAGTTTGCCACTTCTGTCTTAAGAAGTGTGAAGTTGGCTTTGGAGAATTTTTTTAAGGTTGTTTTCCTAATTGTGGGTGGGAGCGGGATGTGGATGTCTAGGATGATTAGCTTGTGTTCGGATCTGACCAACGCGGAGCTGACCTCTGGTGTGGAACACCGGTCACCCATGTTGGTGATGACCAGGTCTAGGATATTGCTGCCTCTGGTGGGGGTGTGGATAAGTGATCCAAGGCGTTGGAATTGATGATTTCCAGGAAACGCTGAGAAAAAGAGTTGGTACACAAGTAGTTTTCCCAGTTAATGGTGGGGTAGTTGAAATCACCCATTATTAGGGTGTTGGGTTGTACCTTAATATTTTCCAGTGTATCAAGAAAAGAGGAGTGGAAATCCTAGGGCATGGTGGGAGGTCAGTAGCAAGCTACAATCTGGATTGCGTTTTTCCCAGAGTTAATTGAACTTGGATAATCTCGGATGCATTATGCTGAGCAACTAGCTTGGAGGTGTGGATATCCTTAATGAATATGGACATGCCTCCAACTTTAGTGTTTCAGTCCGGGTTTGGTGGCCGAAAGGTGTGGTATGAATTATAGCCTGGTAATGCAGGGGTGCTCCCTGGAGCTTTGAACCAGGTTTCTGTCACTGCACAGATGTTGATGTTCTCCATTTTAAGGAGTGCCTCGAGTGAGTGCATTTTGAGGTTTAGACTTCTAGCATTGAGTAGAATTACCCTCAGATTTTGCTTGCTTGTACCTGTTATGGTGGTGAATTTTTCATTTGAACCTTGCCTAAAAAAGGCACTATAGGGTTGGCAAGAGCCTTTGCCAGTATCCAGAATCCCAAGGGCGACAGGTGCAGGCCATCTCTGGCAAAGCAGCGTGGTCTGTCAATCATGTCATCCCAGGCAGACAGATACTGGATTCCCTTAGAATGACACCAGAAGCTTAGCCAATTGTTGAAGTCAGTCATTTTGTCCTTGTACTGTGGTATCATTCTAGGTGATGGCAGGATGCTTATACCTGCCTGGGCTACAAGATCAGAGAGCTCCTCCATGTCTCTTTTCATGTAGTCCAGGGAGGTATGTCTCAGGTCATTCACACCAACATGGACAATGACAGAGTCATATTTGTACTTGTTGCAGAGTGACCTGAGTGCGTGCGTTATGTGGCGAATCCTGGCACCCAACAGGCAGCTGACAGTAACTTTCTCTTTGTTTAGCCTGGTGAGTGGAACATCAGTGTGCCTGACAATAGAGTCACCTATGACTAGAGTGTTGGGTACATTATGCCTTATGGGCTGTAGTTGAGTGGCACACTGAGTATGTGGGCTATGTGTCGCTTGGGTTGTGTTGGGGTGGAGGTTGCACAACTGTTGTTGCACAAATTATAAAGAAATATATGGCATCTTAGTCCAAGGAAGTCATTGTTCCACTGTATTTAGCATTCATCAGACCTATCATTGAGTACAATGCCCCTTTTGGTATGTACCTAACTAGGCATATCCAACAACTGGAATGTCCACAGAGGTTCCTCACTAAAAGAATACAGGTCTTAAGTAATATGTCCTGTGCAGACCACCTCAAGGCTTTATCCCTGTATTCTGTTTCCTACAGGCTTTTGCGGGGAGATCTATGCCTGACATATAGGGCATTGTCAGATCCCACTCTGATGGACCTCCTGCATATCCGCAAAACAAACATCACCAGAATTACCCATTCTAAAGACTTAAACCTTGCCTGTGATATAAATAGGACCTGCTGGAGAGGCAGACATGTATCCTAGAGATTAACCTGTCTCTGGAACAGGCTCCCCATCCATATGAAGCAGAGTTCCTCCCTAACTCAATTCATGTCCAACCTGGAAAATTGGATGGGAGACAGGAAATTCATCCCTGCTTTGGCACCTAAGTCTCCAATGGACACAGACAACTGTAAATGGTTCATCTCCCAGGCCCTAGCTTGCAAATGTTTTATCTCCCAAGCCCCTGCTTACACTTATCAAGGGTATCAGAATGTGGGATGCATGGCTAAGTTTAAAAAGGCCATCATGATCATTAGTCCAGTAAACACCTATGAAGCTTTGACTTATATGACTGGATGAGAAGGAAATGGAATTAAGAGTAATTCACTATTCACAAACCCATTCTCGAGAAGCTAAATAATGTGATTCATTTTTGCTGCAATCTTATCCAATATTAGCATTGTAATATCAGTTCAGTAGTGCTTGAACACCTTATTTGATTTTCATTTGGGGTACCTTAATCCACCTCTTCATGCCATTACTGCAGATTTTGAAGAATGTTGTAAAACAAATTAGGGTTATTCTAAAACAAAGTAGATGCAAAAAGTTTTTTTTTATTTCACTCCATTTGAGAGATCTCTGTGTGCTCTTAAGGGAAATTGTACTTTACTGTGTGTGTACTTGTCATTCTCCTAATGTGCATGTCCCTCACTGGTGCTAGTGCTGAGGATTGAGGCTCCTTGAGAACTGAACTACTACAGGGGTGTCACATATTATTTGGTATTAACCAAAGAGCCTCAATCCTCACCATTAACACCAGTGAGGGATGTGCACATTGGGAGGATGACAAGTACACACACACGGTAAAGTACAATTTCCCTTAAGAGCACACAGAGATCACAGTCAGTCTGGGGATGGTTTCTCCCTCTTTCTCCAGATTCCCAATAAGACTCCCTACTGGCACAGCTATAAGGTTAAGTGGTCAAGACAAAACCTTCAGCACCCTCTCTGTCCAACCAGTGCTTCGTGTCCCTGCCCAAGTAGCTGACACACACACACACACACACACACACACACACACACACACACTTTGAGATTTGATTTGTATACAAACATACAGACACTCCTGGGGAAGGCTGGCACAGGTTCACTAGCTATGCCCCTTCTTCCTAGACTATAAGGTAGTACCAGCTGCCACCAACCACTCTTTATCAGCTACTATAAGGCCCTTCCCAAAGGGTGACCAATTCTACTGTTCAATGTTACTATTATCCAAATGGTAAGTGTGACCAAGACTAAGGCTGTTGGAGTGGCCCATACAGTGTCACCAAATACATATGCAAGTACACTAAGTGCTTAAATATCTCTAAACAAACCAGCCATAATTAAAAGGTTTAAATATATTTAATAATAAATAATGAAAGAACAAGACAATATTCAATAACTCAGCACAGTGATTACAGAGTTCAGATTCACAGGAAACATTTTAAAACAACATTGCAGAACAGTCTCACATAAATACAGAAAACATCTAAACTAATCTTACTGTATTCCTATCTAAAAACAACCACCAGTATATCCAACAAATTTAGTAAAAGCAGATGACACAAACTGTTTAAAAACAAAAAAAAAGGAGAGGCAATGTCGGCAAAAGCACAACAATTAATTTAATTAAGTTAGCGCTTTTGTCTGCTTTTAATAAGCAAACTTCTTCAGTTTGTTTATTATAAGCAGACAAAAGCGTTAACTTTATTAAATTAATTGTTGTGGATTTGCCAACTTTGCCTCTCTTTTTTTTTAAATTTAGTAAATGAAATTAAGAAACAGTTTATTTTAAAAGAATCTACTTACATTTTAAAATCTGACACCCTGTCTTCAAGGGGACTAAATGAAGAATGTAATTGGAAAGTATTTCTTTAATTGTTTAATTGATGCATTTGTATGTGTATATATGGGGTAAGTTTTTTATATTGTGTTATACTCCTTGAAGGCTTTGGCTGAGGCGTCAGAGTTTTATTAAATTTGTTGGATATACTGGTGGTTGTTTCTTTTTTGCTGCAAGGCAACTTTTCATTTTGTGCAGCATGTGTTATATTCCTATCTAACTCTAAGAGAAATCACTGTAATATATTTGCTTACTATTAGCAAGTTAGAAGTACTGATGAGAAGATGTTTTTAGGTCCAAAGACAAATACAAAATGCAAAGTCTCTGAGGCGGTTTCCAAATTAATATCAAAACATCACTGCTGGGTCAGCTGGATGACATCACTCTTTGTTACCTCTGCCTTCAGTTCCCAGGCTTACAGAAACTTAAAATGTAGCACCTCTGTGTCAAAATTACTCTTAGAAGTTTGCCTAGAACTGGAAGTCTTAAAACAGTTAAACACTTTTACATTTGAAACCTGTAATTATTTCTGTTTCCAGACAATAGAAAGAACTTCTAGCTGTATACATCCTGTCTTCTTGCTAAGATAAACACAATCATAAAACTCTTCACTTACTTTTTCAGAGTTTGCAAGTTAACTCTGTATGTTACAACTTCTACTATGAAAACACACATTTGCACAGGCATATAGTTTATACACATTTCTTATCTTTTGCAGCAGGGTACACTGTGGTTACATTCTTGAAGCTCAGTACATAACATACAGTTCAACACACACTTCTGCACCAGTAGTTTGATATCCACATAACATATAGTTTTCTTACATTTGTAAGACAAGCATATGAATCATATTAATATTCACAAATGACATAACATTATTTATAAAATTCCAGCTAGCTGGGTTGGCAGCCTCACAACCCCCCCCCCCCACACACACACACAAAAAAAAACTCAAGCTAGTTTTTCAAGTGATTCTTGAAAAGTGTTGCTTGAGGGGGTTGAGCTTATATGGGAATACATCACCCCATTCCCTGTCTTGAGATTCCAACTACCTTGGCATTGCTGACCCCAGTACAGTGCTGCACTGACCCATCATATGCCTGCAACCCTAGGCTCCACCACAGTAATTTGGGATTTTCCTGTAGCCATAGATCCCCCTCAGACTCCTCCTGCCTTGTACTGCAAATACTTAGCACAAGGGCCTCCCTGTCATGGTAAGGTTTCATCATGTTTACATGGTACAATTTCTGCCCCTGCCTCCTGCCTAGCAGTTCTACCATGTAGTTAACATCACTGACCTTCCTTACCACCTTGTAGGGTCCCTCCCAAGCTGCCTGCAGCTTATTGTGTCTGACAGGAATGAGAACCATTACCTGCTGCCTACAGCATACTCTCTGGCTCGAGCATTCTTGTCATACCAGACCTTTTTCTGCTGTTGGGCTTCTGTCAGGTTCCCCTGGGCCAAGCCCATGAGTTCCCTGAGCCTTGTCCTGAGGTTTAGGACACATGACACAGCAGACTTCCTGGGGGATTCACACCCAACCTCCCACTCATCTCGAATCAAATCTAGAGTCCCCCCTCATCCTATGCCTATACAGCAAATTAAAGGATGAAAAACCTGTGGGTTTCTGGGCAACCTCTGTGTAAGCAAATAATAGATGGAACAAATATTTTCGTAGTCCCTCTTAAACTGGTCTGCAATGAAATTGGCACCTGTGCCAGTCGGTATTTCTTTTGGAAAACCTACCCTGCTGAAAATCTCTAATAAAGCATTTGCCACATTTTCTGCCTCAGAGGTTGACAGATCCACTGCCTCAGGTTATCTAGTAGCATAATCTACTACCACCAGGATATACTTTTTCCCTCTGGGAACTTGGGGTATTCAGAGAGGCCCCACAATATCCATAGCTACCCTCTGAAATGGTTCCTCAGTCACAGGCAAAGGCATCAAAGGAGCTTTCACCTTGTCTCCTGCCTTGTCTGCCTTTTGGCACAGCTCACAGGTCCTGCAGTACCCTGTTATATCTCTGGAAATCCCAAGCCAATAAAAGTTCTGCATAATATGTCTCTTTGTATGTTTTATGCCCATATGACCTCCAAAGGGAATATCGTGGGATATGGCTAAAGTCCCAGATGGTAGGCTCTGGGCACTACCAACTGCTGTATTCTCTCACCCTCTAGCCATCCCTCTGGGGTCCACTCTCTATGCAGTAACCCTTTGTTCCAGTATACACATTCCCCTTTCCCTTGAGAATCAGGTGCCTCACTAGCTACCTCCTTTAGGCCTTGTAATGTAGGGTCTGAGAGCTGAGTTTGTCTCAGCTCTGTCTTTGTAAACCTTCCCAGCTTCCCTACTACAGGAAGTCTGGCATCGTCTGACAGTGGTGCCTCACTGTCAGGCTGGGTACTACTACTCACCTCTGCCCTTGAAGTGACTCTGTCCAAGGGAACATCAGTACCCACAAGCAGCTGTGGCTCACCTTCAGTCTCACTGCTACAGGGTAGCTCCCTCCTTGAAGTAACTACCTCACCAGTTCTGGCTGCAAGTATGCAGTCTGTCTGGGTCTCCCCCAGGCTACCATACCCACATGTATGTCTCCAACCCTGACTGCGTGCAACTGCATGAACACATGGTACTGCACTATCAAAATCATTCCCTGTAAGGACATCTGCAGGGATATCCTCAAACATACCTACTTCCTGGCTTCCTTTCCCACCATCCCAGTCAAGGTGAACCCTAGCCAAAGGGATTTGGAATGGGGTCCCTCCTAAAGCTCTGACTGGAGTAGACTGCCCAAGCATGTAGTGTTCCTCTGTAACCATTGCAGGCTTCACAATGCTTAGGTCAGAGGCTGAGTCTCTTTTAACCATAGCCTCTTTCCCATTCACTAAGATAGGATATAACCTCTTGTGGTAGTTTGGTACCCTTGTTGTTTCGAGACAACCTACTGCTGGCATTTTGTCATTCCCACTTTTTGTTCCCCAGCTTGCCTCCATAGATATCTATATGCTACATGTCCCTATTGGTTGCATTTAAAACATTTAACCCTTGGTCCTGGATGTGTACCTGGACATGTGGCTTCCCCTGCTACTGGTGGACTCTGTTGGGGCAATCTGGGCTGCCCACCATGGGTTTCCTTAGACCCATGAGCAGTACTAGGTGTCCTTTTCCTGTGCAGTGATGCTCTGCTTGCTAGGTATAGGTCTCCTTTCTTCCCAACTTATCTGCAGTAGTACATTGTCTATCAGCTAACCAGATCCGCATGTCCTCAGGCAAAGTGCTAAGGGATGTTCCCTCACCAAAAGGTCTGCCAGCCCTTCAAAAGTGGTGACCTGACATCCACTCACCCACCTATGAAAATAAGTGTTTAGTTCAGCAACATATTCAAACACACTTTCATCTGCCTTGCATCTATGCTCACTATAAGCGTCAGGTGTTAACTTAAAACATTCCAGCAAACAGTTCTTTACAACATTATAATTTAAACAATCAACATCAGATAATTTGGAAAGAACAGTTACAGCTTTACCATGGAGTAAGGGGGTCAGGAACTGTAGCCAGAACCCTTGGTCAACATTATACTGTTTACATACCCTTTCAAACATATGAATGAAACTATTAAAATTATACCCCTTTGTAAATTGTGGAAGAAATTTACTGACCATTGTTGCTTCTGGGGTTTGGGTACTCCCTTCCCCATTATCCCTATGACTCTGGCGAAGAGTCAGCATCTCCTTTTCATGTTGTCTCTGCCTCTCCTTCTCCTCAGCTTCCAGATGTCTCAGTTTCTCTGCTGCTTCTATTTCCAAATGTTTGGCCTCCAGCTCAAGTCTCTTTAACTCCAGATGGATTTTTAAGTCCTCTTTGGAAAGGTTGAGCTGTCCATTTTCTGAGAGTTGTACATCTCCAAGCCCAGTCTGATTGTCCTCCTGATTGCTGTTCTGTGATGCAGCTGTGACTAAAGCTGCAATCATGTCTGCTTTAGTCAGGTTGGCATGCACCAGTCCTATAACCTGGCTCATCTCAGCAAACTGGCTCCTTGTCAGCTTGCCATACTCATCTGCTGTCATGCTTGTCTGCTCTCCCTGACTAACTAAGCTAGCAAAAACAAAATAAAACAATTGTGATATGAACTCTGAATGTTCACTGTGTGGCTGATTAAGAGTACAAACACCTTCAGTGACCACTGTACATAAGCTACAGGAATTCAATATCCACACCACTACAAGCCAATTAATAACGTGATGTGGCTAACTCACCACTATTAACCAATAATATGTGATGTGGCTATCCCACCACTGCCAAACAATTAATATTATAAAATATATATATTATAAATATCATAAAAAGGGAAAAAAATCTGAACTTACAGAAAAATACTTTTCACAAAAACTGTTCTAACTGGTTTAGAAGATCAGTCCCATTGCAATAATGTGATTATTGAGGTGTCCGTGTCCTCAAAAACATAAGACCTGAGATTTTGCTTTCTTTATTTAATTTTTTTTCCATTTGTGGCTGTGCATTTGAAAAGTGACAGGCTAATTGCTTAGGTTGGTTTATGCTAGACTTTTACATTTTGGAGAACCAAATCATCATCTTCTTTCGGCTTTTCCCATTAGGGGTCACCACAGCAGATCACCTGTTTCCATTTCTTCCTGTCCTGCATCTTGCTCTGTTACACCAACCACCTGCATGTCCTCTCTCACCACATCCATAAACCTTATCTTAGGCCTTCCTCTTTTCCTGTTACCTGGCAGCTTCATCCTTAGCATCCTTTTCCCAATATACTCAGCATCCCTCCTCAGCACATGTCCAAACCAACATAATCGTGCCTCTCTGGCTTTTAATAAAATCTAAAAAAATGTCCAAATTAATGTTACTGTAAGTGTAAGAGGTGGATATATCCATGAGGCTGGATTTCCATCCAAAATCAGGAAAGAAACAAAACATGTTCCATTACATTCAGCTGTTGATGAACAGGGATGTTACATTTTGTATAGGGTTCACTTATACCTTGACATTTAGGTGGAAAAACATTAACTATTTGGCAACCATTGCTAATGAAGTAACAAGCTGCTTAATGGCTGGACATATAACCTGTTATGCGTGAATGTGCATATCTGTATTATCCTTGTTTCACTTTTTAGATGACATATGTGTGACTATCAGTATATATTTCATAGGACCCTGCTACTTTAATACGTTAGTATTTTGTCTGTGTTAATCTGGGGGTTAAATTATCTTACTAGCTACATATATGACTTATGTCACTTCTTTAAATTGTAGTAGCTTATATTTGTCATTAACAAATAATATAGTTTATTTATGTTTACATGGCCTTTTCTTGTACAGCTCAGAAGTCACTCAATCCCCTGCTTCCTTTTGATTTTTATGTAAATGAGGATTGTAATGCCTCTGAGACTTTAAACAGGTTTTCAGTGAGGGTATGATTGTTTTAGCAACTTCCATTTTCAGGCTTGAATGCTGTAGTTTAATTGAATACATTAGAGTTACAAGTTTCTTTCTTTGTGACATGAATGTATACACTGGAAGGCTAACACAGTGAGATTTTAGAAATTATTATTATAATAATATATCTGCTCAAGGATCTGCTTGGCTTTGTGCTGCTGGAAGGAGAAACCTTTTGGAACATAATTAATAGGCAGTGTTGGCTGGTTCCATATCATAATGTAAGTATCCTGGAACATGGCAATAAATTAGGTTCCTAACATAAGTGAGTAAATTGGAAAAAGTGAGTGTCTGCATTAGGTCATAATGCTAATATAATGAATTACCATTTCATTTAGAGGAAGATAGGGATAAAAACCCAGTTGTAATACAGCATATAAAAAGATGTGCCAGGGCTGTTCAAAAATTGTACTCCCCCAAAAAGAATTTTACACTCTATTTGGTTGCAGTGATTAATGATTTTTATCCAATATAATACTGCAGGTGACTCTCAATATTCAAATAGTGTAGCTAAACTATGGGAACCACATCCCACTATCATAGAACTCTATTCAGAATGCAAACCCAGGTTGATAGTAGTCTGTCATTCGAACACCCATGTAGCTAAAGTAGTTAGGAAGAAACCCATTTAAAACACAATTAAAACTTCACCTATCTTATCAATGTATGCGCTCCTGTATATTTCCAGGATTAATGCCCCTGTTATCTTCAGTTTGCCATATCATCAAGCCATTTCTCTTCATTCAGAGTCCTATGTCCCACAACCAGTCTTCACCAATACCCAAACAGTTGTACTAGCATCACCCAGACATAGACATACTTTTGTGACACTACTCACCCCCCACCCCTATACTTCAGTTTCCCTACACAATCTTATGGAGAAATTCTTCAGTAGCTTGCAGAATAAAAAACAAACAGCATAAGGCTGAATGCTTTTTTCCAGAGGAAATCATTGCTGGTGCAGTTTGAAAATGTGCTCCTGCAATGTTTCAATTTCTAGGAAGACTTTTCCATTCTTAAGTTTAGGGGTGTGGGGGTTCCCCCCTGCAAAAGACAAGAAAAAATTATTTTTTCTCCTTCATGGTTTTCAGGCATTTTTTTTTTTCATTGTGTTACAGTGTTAGCTTTCAGAAAGTCAAATATATGCAATTATCTATGAAGTTGCTTTACACAAAATCTTTTAACTGCAATATTACCATTTTCTGCCCTACCTAGTTTTTTCCATCACCTCCATTTCTTTTACTTTCTAAGCATTAATCATATAAGGGTCTATATTAATTAATTGTAGGCTCTATTTGGCAAACCTTTCATTATCAAACCCTAAACACCAAACGCTCATTTCAGCAAATGTTCATATCCACAAAAAAATTATGTAGGGAAAAGAAGCAGTTGGCCAGCAGCACAAATTTGCCCTTTTCCCCACTGTAGTGCAATCTTGGAGTTGGGTTTTACATACTGTGGTGTCTGTTCTGGTGTTGTTTTAGTCAAGGGCTTAGTTTCCCTGCTTACATTTTTTTTTCGACGAGAACATTCACTGAAATGAACGTTTGATGGTTAGAGTTCAGTGAAGAAACGTTCGCTGAACTGAACAGTCAGGGAATTAATATAGACCCATCATGGTCTAGTATCCTAATGTCGATGGTCAGTTCTATTTTGAACTAAAATGTCGACATCTTATATCGAAATTTGACATTTACGAAAATGTAAATGTTGAACATAACCCAGTAAAGTTGATTCGACATGAATAGACATACCGTTTCCTCTGCACCTAGCACAAAAGGAACACCAGTAATTGTCACCAGTATGAACATACTGCATAACATTAAACTTTAGGTTCTTGCCCCCTGCACCCCCCATGGGGGGGGGCTGTGCCCCCAATACGCCTGCAACTTATATATTCCAACTCCGAGATCTCACTACAATGAGGAAAGGGATGAATTACCCTAACCACACTGTACCGTGATCTCTGACAGTACTTTGAGTTCATATCAGGAAATGCACAGTGCATGCACTGAACTTAACTTTTGTTATGGAGATGTTCAGCAACATAAGATGGACATTCAAAAATCCAACTTTCAAGTGTTCCATCTGCAGGCATTTCCACTCGCAATTTTAATAATAAACCACCCACCATATACTCTGTTATGACAAAGACACGAATACACGTCTTTAAACACTCAATAAGTATTGTTTTCTACTGTAATAGTTGACTTTATTTCTTAAGAATGTAACCTAATTAGCAAATGTATGGGAAATTGTTAATATGTATTACTTAATGTCAATCCATGTATATTACTGAAGGTCTGTTTAAAAATGTTTGGAATATATTGGAGCTTTTCTCCCTAGTCCTCTGTTGAAAAGTTTGTTTTTGTCTAAACCAATTTGGAAAAACCTGGTGAAAAAGCAAATTAAATACAAATAAAGTAAATGCAGGGCACAAGGTACCATGAAGACACTGACTGGCTTCATCTTTTCACTAGTGTAAAAGGTAAAACGTTTTAGTAGGGTTGAAGATATATAGATACAGGCATATGCAAGGTCTTCTATATAGAATGCACTGAAGATATAGGTTATGACACTGAGTATAGAGAGTCTCAGATTTTCTCACTTTCAGTCATCATCTTATTTAAAAATGCAAAATAAATAAACAAATAAATAAAAAATAGAAAAAATAAAAGTGTTAACAACATGGGCCAGTGGTAAAAAAGTAAATGCATTATTTCTGTTATTGTAGAGTTGGACTCAAGTTGTATAATAAAAATACAGGTGCTGATGCATAACACCTACTGCCATTGTTGATTGCTATCAGAGGAATCACATTTCCTGCACCTTAGATACTGTGGGCTCTAGGGAGACTCTGAAATAGTAATGGAAATCACCTTAAACAGTCTAAAAGGGAAGGATGTTCAGCTTACTGTTATGAGGTTCATAGGCCTGTGGTGAATGATTAAGATGTCTCCCCTGAGACCACAGTAGGAGGAATAACATCATGGATCTTGTCCAAACACTGGATCCATCTCAATTTGGATTTGTCAAGGGCAGGTCATGCTTTACCCAACCTGGTGGACGTTTATGAAAAGGTCATCAAAGCAATGACTGAAGGCAAAATGGTGCTTACCCGCATACCTTAACCTGGAACAAAGCTTTTGACATGATTTCCCACTCAGCAATAGTAGAAAGCTAAATATATTTTAAATAAACCTCTATGTCACCCATTGGATTGCCAACTGGCTCACAGATAGGCTGCCATAAATCAAAATAGGGGACATTACCTCCACAAAGAGACCAGTCAGCAGTGGAGTGACCTGTATCTGGGATAGAAGGCATCCTTCGACTCTGTACTGATGGATTTACTGTACATCAGCAAGTCAGATGCCATCAGAAATACTCTGGCTATGGATCTGAACCTCTTCTGTAACATCAACAGAACAGTTTGAAGGGACAGGTGTATCTCGCAGAGGGTACTGCTGTCCTTGAACTCACTGCCCATCAATATAAAACAAAGTTAATTCCTGTCCATATTCAAGTGCAAAGTGCATCTATAGATGGGAAACAGAAAATGTACCCCAGGACTGCTCCCTGTAGTAATGAACTGAAGCAGCTTATAAATGCTTTATCCCATGCATAGATCCCCTCAGATTATCTATGGTATGACCCCAGGACTGCCCCCTGTAGTACTAATTATCTGAAGCAGCTCATAAATGCTTTATCCCATGCATAGATCCCCTCAGATTATCTATGGCATGATCGCAGTTATTAATTATTAATTTTTTACATTTCCGACCTTTACCTACTTGCCGTACCTTTGTTTTCATATTTAATGATCCCAGTTGTTCTCAGCAGGGGTACTATAAAAGTATTGACCATAGGATGGGTAAGACCAGTCTGTAACCAAATGGGATAGGTTAATTCTAGCACAAAAAGGGAAATTAGCTACGTTTAAAATGGCCCACAAGGGCAGCTAGCCTAGTACTTGCCTATGAGCCTATGAACATAGGAGGAGCATCCGTGTAGTCTTTTACAAGAATGTTTGGAATTGTTTATTGACTTTTGCCATGTGTAGATTTTAATGATAATGCTATAGGTACTGCTGGATCAAATTCACAGCTAGATTGTCTAAAAGCTAAAACTTTAGTGTAGAATATTATGAAAGTGTGAAAATGTCAGGTATGTAGCAATGTTTACTGTATATAATGAGAAATAAGGAATAACATGAGGGTTGGGCATAAGATTTTTAACAGGCAGTGGCAGAGATTTGAAAATTATAGGATAGCTAAGGATTATTCTATTAAGGTGATAAAACCATGACATTGTATTATGTTTTTCTTTTGGCTGATTGTCTTCTTATTTAGCGTAATTCGACTGATCCGACTGATTGGAAAGGCTAACTTTAATTTGGTGCTTAACAAGACTAAAATCTTTTATAGGTTTGTGCAACTATAAAGATTTCATTATGTTACTCGCTGAAGTTAGTATGGTGGGAATACAACTATGGCCTAAAGCTGACTGAGGGGAATGCAGTGGTATCCTGGAGTCATTGCTTTCAAAGGAAAGTAGTAGAGGCTTAGTAAGTTGTTGGGCTGGATAATGGGAGTGTGTACTATGTGGAGTGTAAGTCGAGTTTTGACAGGACTGGTTTGATTTAGAGTAATTGTTTTGTATATAAGTATATATAATGTTGTTGAGATCTGAATTGTATATGACAAAATCATAACTAATCTGTAAGTAGAGTATGCATAATTGTCCTCACATCTGTTTGAAACTAATAGCGATATTTGGAGACAATGAGTTTGTAGACAGAGTTGGTCCAGAAGATCAGGAGGATAAAAAAGGTCAAATGTTACTTTTTTCTTATTCACTTTATCATTTTTTTGGATTAAATGTTTGAATATACATCAGATTTGTATAAATTTTAAAATATATGTGCTCTTAGTACAAAAGGGGTAATACATCTTGGTCTTCATTCCTATGCTTTTAGTAAAACTGAGTAAGGCCTGTGATGGTGCACTGTTGTTGGTCAATTTTCTTTTTTGAACTCAAAGATAGATGTTCTTTTGTCCTTTATAATCACTACCTTATGAACCGAACTCTATATCTTTCCCATGTCTCAACAAAATACTATTTTTATGAAGACAATAGAGATTATAGAACCCGGCAGAGAGTAGATTTGTACTTTTTCAGGTGAATGGGGTACCACCATGAGTGGTAGCTTGGATAACCAGAATCCTCATGCTGCAGCAAACAGACTAGACTTTAAAACTCTAATAGAACCGAATACCTAAAGTTTATATGACCTTTATATAACTAAATTTCCCTGCAATAAAGATTTTACCTCTTTCATGTTAGTATTTGTTTTTTTTCTTTTCTAATTTAATATCCAGTAATTTGTTACCATTACATAGAGATAAAAATTAATAAATAGATAAAAATGAATTCCCGTGCATTTTCTTATAATTCTGCTGTCTCTATTTACCTATGCATGTCTACAGATAAGGCTGAGGGGCTCAGTTAAATTATTAACTCTTCTGTTTTAAAAGCCCATCGACTACAAAACATCAGCAAGCCCAAGCCTAGATGAGTCTGGAGGAAATCACCTCAATAGCAATATACATTTAGATATTAGATGGGCAGCAATGAATGCGGCTTTATGGGAGTAATTAATTAAAATGGCATCGGTTGTTAAAACAATGGAGAGAATTGCTGCATTTGAAGAAGAAATAAAATTAGTCAACGACAGACTTCATTTAAATCAAGAAAAAAAATATTTTATAGACTAAAGGAGCTTCAGACCATGTGTCACTAAATATTCTAGTTTTAAACACAGAATGATATCTAATCATGCTGAATGAGTTTGATTTTCTCAAACATTTCTAGCTTATATTTTGATATTATATAAACCTAAAATTTTATTCAAAGCCTAAATGTATGGGATAATGTATCTGAGGACTCTGACAAGATCATTCTGATGTAATCCTGATAATTGTTTTTCTGCTAATTGTATGGATAGATATCTACAAAGCTTTTAAACCTGCAACCTTTCTGATTATTTTTAAGAATTTATATAGATGTGACACTGTTAGACATAAATATAAATTAAAAACTGGGAAATCTACAGCCTAGATGGGTATGTGACCATGTTTCTAAGCAAGGTCATGGTATAATTAATATTATTTTACCCAAATCCAATTGTAAATATTTTATTTCAAATTTGAACTTGGATTAAGCAAGTAACAATGGCCAACACGGTGTGTGTTACTGTGGAAATAACGACTGCCCAGGGGCATTGTGAGGCCCAACGACACAGACAGAGGGCCTCTACACTCCTGGAAGGGCATTAGTTCCACAATAACATACACTCTGGAGGGCATTATTGCACTTAGAAAATGGTCTGTAAAATTGTTGTGGTGTACTTTTTTTTTATTACTATATTATTTTTTATATATTTTTTCAAACATCTTTATTAAATTTACACATATGACAAACCGCAATCTTACATTTATATAAATGAAAAACATACAAAATGATATCACTTTAGTTGCAAACAGTTTACATCACAGACACCAATGAAACAACTGTAATTGTCAACATTATACATCACTTATAAATTATCCATTCATTGTCAGTTAACCATTATACAGTTCATTTAAATCCTGCCTCTTAAACCTCATTCCTGCTCTGCATATATTGTTCCCACAATTCACATTTTTTCCTATGTAGGTTGCTCCTTCCCATTTCTAAAGATCCCAGTTCCAGTTGTTTTATCTCTGTCACTATATTCACTATTTTGTTTGTGTCTTTTGGCTTTTCCCGGTTAGGGGTCGCCACAGCGGAACTCCGGTCCACTAATGATTGGCAGTAGAGTTTTACGTGCTGGCTTGCCAGGCCTAATGCACAACCTTCAACGAAGGAATGCCCATTCACGCATGTCACCACACAGAAGACGCTCTAACTGTGGATCGAACGGGCAACATCTAACTGTGAGGCGACAACACTACCGCAGCACCACTTCTAGTAAAGTGGGTCTAGACTTTGATTTCCATTTCCTAGTAATTGCTTTTTGGCAGCCACCATATTTAGACTTGGCAAAGCTTTACTATGTCTAGGCAATTCTGATTTTGTAGCGTAGCTCAAAAAAAAAAAATCTCCCCAGTCAGTCCAATTTGCTCACCCAGTTTCTCTGACAGAGCAGTCCGCAGGAAATTCCAAAGTCTGCCAGCAAACCACAATTCCAAAAAACATGTTCCCAATGTTACGAGCCATCTTTTTCTTGCCTGTCACACCTCCAACATTTGCTATCCACCTGAAGAAAAAATATTTGGAGTCTACGGGGGTATAAACATTTTGATGTAAATTAGTTCTGATAGATATTGTGTAAATTAAAATGCTTTTCCCCAATATACTGTGTGTACAGTGAAAGGAAATGTGCAAGGCCAAACAGCAGTTTTCAAAATAATATGCTTGCTTTGCAAGAACAGTTATATTAAGCTTAGATATTAATAACATATAGCTGTGGGCATTACTTTAAATGCATCCTGTTAAAGAAAAAAAGGAAGTTGACTTTCTTGGCTTTCAGATGCAGAAATAAATAAATAAATAAATAAAATGCAGACAGGTCAAGTGACACAAAGATGACGTGGATAGACTTTTGTGAAGTCTTCAGATACAGAAAGAACCAAAAAAGGGCATGAAATAACCATGGACTTTTTCATGACACACGCAGAAACCAGAAGAACAAGTCACAAGGACATTAAAAATAACATTGGTTGAAAAGAGTATATAAACTGGACAGTATGTTTCATTCAGTGGTGACGTCTTTGACTAAGTGTGCCTTAGTCTATTCATCTGTCTAGCTGTGTTAGAATTGAAATAACTCTGACAGAATTAACTGTTTGGCAAGAATTTGTTCTGAGACAAATAAAGTATAACAGATACAGTAGTATGGAGTTTGTCTGGTCTACTTTTGGACATTTTCTTCAGTGACATTTCTTCAGAGGGAAATTAAAGACCACTGCTTGACATTTCTTCAGTTCCCCCCTCTAATGTTTCAAATTTGTTGCAGTATATGTTAATGGTATTGGAGGAAGCATTTTACATCCAAAATATAACACTTTAAAAATATCCAGGCATTTACTTTATTTTTTGGTTCCTTACTCCTAAAATATTTGGTTTGTTGCCAGTCATCAGAGATAGAAGTTACTAAATAATGACATGCATATGAGTTTCAGACTTTTATTTCCTTCAGAAAATTCATAGTAACACAAATCCTTTTAGTTTGTAATTTTATAAGAGCAATAATTAAAATCTATTCCTATTTTTGAGCCTTTGTTCCACCTGTATTTTAGGCTTTATCCAGATTTCTCCAACTGAAAGGTCCAGAAGTATGGAAAACTCTTTTCTTCTGCTGCTGCCAGTGGTCAGTCTCTTACTCACTCACTCTCTCGCTCTCTCTCACACACACACAAACACACATATACACACACATATACACACACACACACACACACACACACACACACACACACACACACACACACACACACACACACACACACACACACACACAAACAAATCCATTTATTTAAGTGACTGTCTAATTTTATAAGCACAGTCTTTAAAATGTGTTCTCACTTTGAACCTTTGTTTCCCTGTTATTTTAGGCTTTGTCCACTTATGTTGAGGTAAGAGTTTGAGACATACTCAAACCTTTTAACTGCTACTGCCAGGGATTGCTCGATTGCTTTTACTCTTCACTGTCTCTCTCTTTCTCACACACACACACACACACACACACACACACACACACACACACACACACACACACACACACACAATCTCTTCTGCTTTTATACATGTATTCACTCACACACCCAGACAGAAACATAAACACACACACGCACACACACACACACACACACACACACACACACACACACACACACACACACACACACACACACACACACACACACACACACACACTCATTCTTGTTTCTGTTTGAATTAATTTTTTTAACATTGGCTAAACAACAGAAGCGTTGCTTAGCAAGTGTAAAATAATAGCTTGATTGATCTCTCTTTCACACTCATACACACATACATTCTCACACATAGACAAACATACACACGCACACACGCACACTTTTTTTCTTTTTTTATATATTTGTTAAACAGCAAAAGTGCTGCTTAGTGAGCATAAAATAAGGTGATTGTTATTTTTTTCATTCTGAGCTCCATGACAGCATGCTATGAAGCAGCAGATTCATTTCTCAGCAGGCACTACCTGTAGATTAATACCCTGCTGGAGAATGTTCATTCTCCAGTCAGGGTGTGATCTACAGGTTGCCCATTCTCTAATCTCTTTTAAAAATTTCAAATTTCATAAATTAAAGTTGATAAAATATTGTTATTTTGTTCATAGCAAGACTTCAAGTGGTATGTCATTTGCTAATATAATTAAAATTAAAATTCAAGAGCAACAAAATGTATCAAGGACCTTGACACTTAAGATGATTATGTACCATAATATAAGTAATATACATCAGTAAGCTGTGTTTACCTTTGATTGGCAAAAACATTTAATAGGGTTCATAATTCATTTCTAAAAAAAAAAAAAAACATTAATTCATTTTGTATGCTTCAGTCTACCATAAAAGCAACAATTTATCTTAATTTTTAAGAATTATTTAAAGCATTTTTACATTAGTTTTGCTACACTTTGTGTCAGTTTCATGGTTTGTGCAGGTATTCTGTGTAATTAATTTGCTATTACTGCCTGTCACTTTAAATTGCTTTGGCTCTCCTTTCCTACTTTTTAGTTCATTATGTTCTGTATTATGTGACTTTATTGGTCTTTTTAAGCTGAGTACTTGTTCTGTTGTATATATCTGAAGAATTCTTAATTGTAAGACAAAAGTGCTAATATTTTCCTGGTAAAGTTGTGCCTATTTTAATAAATCTGCTGTTCTGTCATGCCGATTGCCATTGGTGAAGTATATATTCTGAAAATGTCAATTTATAAAAAAAAAAAAAAAAAAAAAAAAAGAATACCTCTGAATCTGGAGGATGGGAATAAGTGGTTGATGTTGGCTTGTTCCTTCCAGGGGAAGCTAGACAGCTTAGCCTTGCTGCAGTTGCACTATTAAAGGCCTGAT
>NC_056735.1:279903340-279935840 GCF_019279795.1 Protopterus annectens | reverse complement strand
GTGCCAGTGTCTGGATTTTGAGGATGAGCATAGATGTTAAAGGATCAGTACAAGTAAAGAGAGCTGACCGTCTTCTTGATCACTTAGTTTCTGGTGAAGATAGGTGGAGGATAGAGATAAGGGTAGGTATATGTAAGGTGTTCACTGTGCAGTGCTCAAGCTTCTTCTGATGGAGTTCAGAGGACTAACATATGCCCTACAGGTTTAAATATACAAGGCTGATGGACTCCTGGAAGTTGTAAGTGAAGGTACCTGCATGCTTTTATGCAGCGTTTGTATATTTTAGTTGACAAGGCAAGGTGGGTGACTGGTCAGATGGTAGCCATCACACACCAGGTGTGCACAGTGTCAGAAGCTGTACTGGCAGGAGGGGGAATGGGGAAGGCAACAGACAACTTGAAGAAGCTGGCTGGAGTAAATGGAAAGCTGGGAAGGAGAATGCATTCAAGTAAGTGACATAACTAACATTATTGGTGAGTTGAGAGGGTGGGAGTAGTAGTGACAGGAATTGCATATTTCTTTATAAATGACAAAGATCTGAAATTGAACAGGTACACAGAATACAGTGGAGAAACTAAAGAAGGACTGCAAATGGTTGTACTGGTTATATGTATGGTCAGCATGATTTAATACAAAGATATGAAAATTAATGCACAAAGAATAAAACAATCAATGAAAATTGTACCTTTTGGTGGCCGACAGGCTATTGACAGTATTAAGAATGGAAGGAGACCCGGAGTTTATAATATCAGATAACCTAACAGTGGAAAGACAATGCCAGACAACAAAGAAAGGAGAATTGTGGAAACCTGGACAACCAGCAATATTTTTTATTTTGATTCGACCCCATGTGGAGCATGGTATGTAGTTTTGGAACTTCTAATTTTGTAAATTCATGTATACTGGAGACAGTAGTGAAGGTCTTTACAAGAAAATATACAAATAAGGGCTTAAAGTACATGATGAGTATATTTCTGTACTTCTTTAGAAGTGCAGAATGAAAGGCCACTTACAATCTGAAAACAGCTGTGGATGTTTAGAATGCAAGGTTTAATAGAGGAGGTATGAAATCATGGAATGTTTAAAATGCTGGCATAGTTTAAGAACATACAAGGATGGATGATCCAGTTATAATACAGTTGAGGGTCAGGTATTTGAGATCAACATACTTATTTTGAATATATGGCTATAACTTTGCCATTATTTATTTTTCTGATTAAATTGGTATTGAAGGGTAGCAAAATTAGGTTAAAATGGTGGTTTAATAATATAGCAATAACCCACACCTGGGTGTGGGTAATGCTGGATTTACCCACGGTTGGCATGGTTTGGTCCCGGCGGCCCGAGGGACCAAACAAAGACAACCGTGGGTAAATACAGCATTACCCACACCCAGAAGTGGGTTATTGCTATTATACGATGACATTATTTAAGAAAAGAAACTATTACTTTTCTTAAATAATGGCATAGTATAATGCCTGTTTACTGCCCTTCCACAGATGTCTGGCATCCGCGGCAGTTCTGATGTACTGCGCGCCGCGCAGTACATCAGAGTTGGACAAAAGCAACGGAGAAAGCAAGATCTCCGTTGCTTTTTTTTTTAGCTATGTTAAATGGGTTTAACATAGCGAGACAGTTTTAAAATAAGCAACGGAGATCTCCGTTGCTTATTTTAAAGCTGTCTCGCTATGTTAAACCCATTTAACATAGCGAGACAGTGTTTTAAAAGTAGAGTTATACTAATGGAAAAAAGCCCGGGAGACCGGACCTTTTTCCATTAGTATAACTCGATTTACAATGTGCACGCTGGCCAATCAGCGTGCACGTTTTGGGGGGGTCATGGTATAATAACTGTGAACATATGTTTTGGGAGCGTGATGATTTGGCAGTTGCTAAAAATCCCCTACAGAATATTCTTTCAGAAATATTGGGTGAGCAAACAGCTATATGTAAGGAAATTATTCTTTTGAGCTGGGATACAGGATCTGAATTGTCTAGACATAGTACGTCTTTATTCAATTTAATTATGTTAGCTGTCAAGAAAGCAATTAATAGAAAATGGAAATCAAAGTCTATACCAGCTGTATTTCATGACTGAATATTATAAATGAGATAAAAGAACTGGAAGAGGGATCTTTACAAAAGAGAAGGAGCAAATTAAATAGAAGTAAATGGAAATTGTGGGAACAATGCATGCATAATGATGTTCAAAAGGAGGAGGAGTGAGGTTTAAGGGATGGCAGGAATTCAGCAATTTTTGTAATGTTGGACTGATGCTAGTAGCAAAGAAAATCTTTGTGATATATATATTGTACTTAAATGGTTTGTTTTCTTTTCTGTTACTGTTTGTTTGTCCATGTCTGAACTGATAAGTTAATAAAGGTGTTTAAAAATGGTGGTATAATAAAACATTTGAATCCCGTCTGTAAATTTCTGTGGACATCTCTTTATCAGTGCTTCTGAAAACTAACATTCTTTCAAATATTGAGCTATGTCACAGATTTTAAAATAATTATCACAGCTTCATTTAGAGACAGAAGCAGGCAGACATGATATTTTTAAAAATCTAACAAATAACAGCAGACGGAAGCAACTTCACTAGATAAGCATTATACTAAAGGTATTCATTTACCAGGATTCTGGGGATTTGTTTGCAATATCCACTTTCACATATAGGTTCATAAGGAAGTACTAGGCTAGCTTTCCTTTCGGATAATTTTAATCCTACCTAGTTTCCCTTTTTGTGCTCAAAATGACCAATCCCATTTGGTGATACATTGGCCTTACCCATCCCATGGTTGATAATTATATATTACCCCAATGAGAATAACTGAGATCATACCACAGATAATTTGGGGGGGGGGCAAGCATGGAATAAAATATTTAGGAGTGGCATCTGTCCATTAGTAGTACAGGGGGCAGTCCTGGGGTACATTTTCTGTTTCCCATCCACAAATCTAAATTGTGCTTGAAAATGGACAGGGTCAATTTTGTTTTTTGTGGATGGGGTATCTGCTCCACAGAAGGGATATCCTGTTTGAGATATACCTGTCCCACCAAACTGTTCCGTAGATATTGCAGAAGAAGTTTAAATCCCTAGACTGGGTATTTCTGATGTCATTTGACTTGCTGATGTACAATAAATACATAAGTAATGGATCGGAGGGTGCCTTGTATGTCAGGCACAGGTCACCTCTTAACAGTCTGTAGGATACTGAGTAAAGTGACAGAGCTTTGAGTCAGTCCATGTAGAACATTTTGTTTAGGCCTTATATCCTTTTAGCAAGATATCTGTGTGGGCATTCTAGTTGTTGCATGTGTCTGTACAGATACCTGTCAAGGAGGATTATATTCAATGACTGGCCTAATGAAGGCTGAATAAAGGGGGACAATGACATCTCTAGATCTATACACAATCCATTTGTTTATAAGCTGTGCAGTATAACAGAACTTTATTACAATAGACACTTGTTGATCAAAAGTTAGGTCACTGTCCACAGAAGTTCCTAAATTGCAAACAGTTGGGTCAACTCATAGGACTATATTGTCAATATGGTAGTTCCCTAGGGTAGATGACTTCCCAAAGGATGCAACAATACTTTTTTTACATTTAGTTTCAGACCATGATTTTGACATCAGTTATTTGAGGAAAACCTTCCTGTAGGATGCTAAATCATTTTGGGATTCAATAACAGCTCCTAGCTTGCAGTTATCTGCAAACCTAGTCAAATCAGAACCATTTGGTATTGGCTTTTACTTCAGCAAAGCGGATGCCAAACAAGAGAGATCCCAACACAGAACCTTGGAATTCTCTACTGATGACTGGTGTCTTTGTGGAGGTAATTTCTGCTATTTTGATTTCCTGCATCCTATCTGTGAGCCAGTTTGCAATCCAGTGGGTGACATGGAGGTTATTCCCAGTTTGTTTAGCTTTTCTTCTATGCCCGAGTGGGGAATTGTGTCAAAAGCTTTGACCAGGTAGAGGTATGTAGCATGTACCCTTTTGTCTTCATCTATTGCTTCGGTGACCTTTTCAAAAAAGGAGTAAGCATGACCTGCCCTTCACATATCCAAACTGAGATGGGTCCAGTGTTTGGAGGTTCACTGTGTCCTGATTGATTAATTCTGATTGATTAATTCTGTGATAATTATTTCCATGGCTTTGCATATGAGGCTGGTCAAATTTATGGTTCCATAATTGCCTGGGTCTGTGGAAGGTTCTCCCTTATCCAGGAGAATGCAGCTGTTCTCCATTCACTTGGTATAAAACCTGTATGGAAGCAGAGATTGAACAGTGCTGTTAGAGGTGTTAGTGTAATTTATTACAAAGTAATGCTCTTTTAAATCAGTTCCCTGCTAATATTGTTAATGTTATCATTTTATTATTATTAATAGCAGCAGAAGTAGTAAGCTTTAACACAGCTTTATAATATCTTTTAAATCATGTTTCTGAGCTCTTACCAATCTGTCATCATTAAAAGCTCAGCTGTGAAACGTTATAGCTTGAACCTCAGAAAGCATATCCCAGTCCTCGCTAACAATTCTTTTTGATTGTTTTAGTCAATACATTTGTCATTTATTCACCATTTCTTCCTGACAAGAATACACCCACAGAGTCTATAAATGCTTATGTTAGAGAGCTAAACAACAGTACCAAATACTGTGAATATGGGGATTTCCAGTTTAGTAATGACAGGAAGAATATTTTGTGGTAAAGAACTGATGATGCAAGGACAAATTATTAGGATTCATGATTATCTGTTAAATATTTTGGTATGATGGACAAAACACACAAAAAATAATAATCACTGAATTTCACGTTCAATGTTTCCTGTTAGATGGGAAAAAAGAAATTTAGTCCATTTTGAATATTTACAGTTGTCTTGTGTGGCATACCTTTTAAAAGTTAGCATATATATGGGATTCTGTGTCACCTTGTTTATCTAGTTTTTTGATGGTAGGTACATTTCTGGAGGTAGAAATCATTTTAGCCAGCCCTGCTAGTTGCTGTTGCAGCCATACAAGCTACATTAGGTTCTACTAAAGCTTTTAGTAAATTATCTGCAGTTATGAGTAAAGAAAGAATCGATGCTGGAGAACAAAACTGTTGTAAGGTAAATATGCACACACAATGTAAGAACATTCAGTTCCACATTGTGACACGTCAACTAAATACAAGTCTTTCCACAAGACATGTTTCACTTTTATAAATTTCACTTGAAAATGAGTTGAAACAGTCCAAGCACTTGGCTGCAGAAGGAATCATGAGAAATTATTTTGGCAATCACCTGTTGTAACTTCTCATGAACACAATATGTCAACTCTTAAAATACTTTGGAGGCAGAGCTGTGCAAGAAACACAGGTTTCTTTAAAGGATTAAATGAAAGTAACATTCTTTTCTTTGCACAGTTAATTTCAAAAGTATTTGTACTATTTAGACAGTATTTCCATCAGAATTTTCACCTTGCAGAGGTAACAGTGCCAGTCTACATTTCACACAGGCTCGGTCCCACACAACCATCCAGCAAAAAAAGCTATTGGGTACATTATACAGTTGTAGGCCTTGACTAGGCCCTGTTGCAGCTCGTCACAAAATCTTTGCCTGATCTTTCTTTAGGCCACATTCATTATGGTCCCTGAGTCAATAAAATAAATAGATAAACGACATCAAGAAACAAATCTTCAGGTAGATTTCTTGTTCTCTTGCTCTATGCCAAGATGATCCTTTACTTGAGGAACTAATGTTTTTATTTGAGGTTTCTAGCCTCCAGCTTTTTGTATAGAAATACTAGGAAATGAGTGTGTTGTTATATTACCTGATGCACTAAATAATCTGACTAATGATTGCGAGAATTTAAAGATACAATGCACATTTAAAAGTATACTTGTCATTTCCACACAAGTTTATTTATTTATGTATTTATTTATTTATTGCCATTTGCTGAACTGGAAAGTCCACTGGGTCCAGAACCCATTTTCAGTGGAAGCCCGGAGAGAAACGCTCCATACACTAATCCAAAACGTATACTAGACAATATAATATTCATAGCACATTCTAAATTTCAATACAGATACAGCAAGGACAAGAATATTTTTTTTACAGTTCTATGGCCAATATGATTTTTCTACAGATCAATAAGGTAGAGAGCAAATCAAAAGGTAAACAAGACATTATATATGCAGCCACATACAAACTTTCAATACAAATACATCAAGAATAAAGTTGTTTTTTTTTTTTTACATACAGTTCTATGTAGTGTGTAAAGATTTACATAGTTTATTTAGGGTTGGTATTGTACATTCCTCTTTAAATGAAATATGATGTGTGCTAGCACAAATGGCCCATTATGGCTAGATAATGATTGCAAGCAAATATATAATGAAGATCATATTTGCAGAGAAAGATTTAATTGATTTTGATTGGAGATCTGCTGTTTTGGAGTTTGTATTATAGCTTAGGGTGGTCTACAAATTTGTAGACAGGGGCATACCAATTTATTGAGAAGATGATGTTTTAAAGTAAATTTAAAGTTTTTTAAAGGCTCCAATTGTGTGATAGAGGGAGGTAGGGTGATCCATAGCTTAGAAACAGCATGTGAGTATAGGTTTTGCCCTGCCCTTTTATTGGGTTTGGAAACCTTTAGGAGTTGTTTGTTAGTGGATTGAAGGTTGTTGGCAGGGGTGTAGAAGTGTAGGATAGAAAGAAGAGAGGGGCAGTTATCTTTATTGTATATTAGTTTATGAGCAAATGTTAGATGGGTGTAATTAAGGAAATGGGAGAATTCAGGCCATTTCAATTCCTTAATTTCTAGAAAATGGTGAGTTTTATATGGTAGTCCAGAGGCAAATTTTGCTATTTTATGGTAGCATGACTGACGTTTGTTGCTTAGGAATGTATGTAGATTAGTGAAAATGGGGGAGCTGTAGAGAAGGGATGGAAGTAGGAGGGTATTTGCCAGCTTTATTTTTGTAGGTTTGTCCATGTATAATTTCTATCTATAGAGTCTGCCTAATGTAAAGTATGTTTTTTTTATTGTGTTTAGAATATGTTTCTCAAAGGATAGTTTGTCATCAATAGTGATGCCCAGTAATTTTGCTGACTGCACTATTTCAGTTCTTGTCCTGTTTTGGGAGTAAATTATAAGGTCATGTAGAGATGGTTTAGATGAGAACAATATTAGTTTGGATTTTTTAGGATTTAGAAGTTGTGCAAGATATCTGTTCATCTCTCAGAATTTTTTTATTCATTGCATCACCGTACACAGGTCTCTCTTCAGTACCTCTGAACTTTACAGCTTTAAAAGTATCATCAGACAAAATACTTTTACCTGGGTTTATTCTAAATTCAGCATTTTTCTGTTAACTTACAGCATTTTACTTTCAATTGTGTGATACATATATTCTTATCTAAGACATTTTCAATTCTCATAGTGAATTCTTGTTCACTTTAATACTATCAGTAAATGGCTCATTTTCATATTTCTGATTATTAGCATGTACATTATTTTGAAAACACCTGCTTTTGGCTTTTTCATATCTTTGCAAAATGTCCTTTTCTGGCAGAGATTTTGCAGATTTCATTAAAAGCAAGACAGTTTTTCTTATGTATATAGCCACATCGCATACATGAGAGTTGATTTTTAATTGTACAAGTATCTCTGTAGTTTCCTTTACTGCCACAACCCATCCTCGCATGGCTGTTGTTTTCATATCCATTATTTTTACAGCACATCTTCACTTTACTTGTTAATCTTAAGTTTTTATTTTACTCACATGTTATCATTTCATCTTGCACACATCTACTTCCCTAATGAATTTTAATGATGTATTAGTTCTTGCTCTCTATGCATCCCCAGGTGTTGATAAGGTCATGATTATTTCTATTGGTAGCCGAGAGCATGTGGATAACCCAAACGCTGTATTTCCAAATGACACAGTTGATGGGCTTGCCTCTTCAGTGTTCAGTGAACATATGGTATTGCCCTTTTTCAGCTGCTTGAGAGCTGATATATATATAAGTTTGGAGGAGTCTCCACCCACACAGAGAAAAAAATGCTTAAATGGTGTTTGTTGAAAGTGGGTTTCTGTGATTTTTTTTTTTTTTTTTGTGTTTTGTGTGTAACAAATTTTTAATATACATTCTTTGAAAATACATCTGAAAGATAATCATCAATCCTATTAATATGCCCTTATATCATCAAATTTTATACCAGAGAATATTCCCTTTCTCTCATCTTGCTCTCTCTCTTTCTCTGTTATTGATGAATTATAAAACTCACCAAATTCATAGGCATCAGTACTATTATTCATCTCTGTAATATAAGCTTCTATAGTCTCTGTGAGTGTAGACTTGTAAACAAGGGTGGGAGGTTGGCATAATGGTTAAGGTGTTTGCCTTACAGATGCAAGGTACAGGGTTTGATTCTCACAGGGGGTAATTGGCTAGGCTTAAAATGGCCCATAAGGGCAATTAGCCTAGTACTAATCTATGAACCTATGAACCTAAGAAATAGTGAATAAATGATAAATCCTTTCCAGCCTCATTCTGCTCTTATTTTGTTTTTCCCCTTCAAGAAAAAGTTAAATATGTTTAAAGCTTCTTCTCTAGTCATAAGTAGTACACAGACACTTTTCAGACCTGTCAGCTTATCCACTAACAAAGAGAAATAAATCTTTTTCATACAAAACTCCAGTTTTCAGTCAATTTCCTTGAAATGGAAAAATTCCTGTTCGATGCATTTGGACCATTTTCTAACTGCAAATTATACATTGTACTTTCAGACACATTAGCTCTTGAAGCTAATTCCTTCTGTTTAAGTCGGTGGTAGCTTAGGCGAAGGTTGAAGAACCCTTGACACTTGCCATGAAGAAGAAGAGGGGAATTTCAATGGTGCCCATCCCAAATGTCACAGATCTGTTCAATTCAGTCTCTGGTCTCCCCTGAGAATAGGCAACAAGCCTAGCAAGGCTAGCCTGGTCAACAGACCACTTTTAAAATACTACCCACTTTTTTCATCTGCTCTGTTAACCCTTCATGTCTCTCCCTATCTCACATACCTGTCATCCTTAATGTTAACTATAACTCCTATAATTTCTCAACTTAATACTTTTCAACCTTGTAAATATGGTGTTACTACATATTATAGAATTGTATAAATCGCTGTCACTGCATTTTATTTTTAAAAATGTTGCCACTGAACCTATTTTTAAACTCTATGTAAAATGTTACTAATTATGCATTCATTAAATTCTGAGGAGCTTTTTCTCCCTACACAGTCCGACTTTCCTGATCTCTCAATCTCTCTATACATATATATATATATATATATATATATATATATATATATATATAAAATGTGTAAAGATAAAAAATCTGAAAAGTATGGCATGCATATAAAAGACTTTTTTATTTTTTTGATAGCTCAATACTTTCCTTGGCAGGTGTGGATATGAAATATTTTTAGCTATTGCTTATTACTTCTTCTTATCCATACTCTTTGGTCTACCTTCTCACTGTTCTAATTCTTTATGCTTTCCTTTGATAAATTCAGTGTCTGTCCAAAAGTGAATGGCATGCTTTGGTATTCATTTGTTTCATTTGTACTGCACAGTGAAATGAGTGTGTCAATTGAAGGAAAACATGTTTAAAATGTCTCTTAGAAATCAGGTATGAGCATATTAATTAAGGGTCTATATTAGATACTCGAAGCTGCTGAACTTTGAATACGATATGATCAACACCATATTGTCGAAGTCCAGTAACACTGAATATCTAATAAATACAGTAAATAAAGTTAAAAAACAGAATTACTTGCTCTGAGCTGTGCCCCCCACACCCCCTACTATTTAAATATTCTAACTCCGAGACCACACTACATTGAAGTAAATGGAAATTTCCCCTTACAGAGATTTCTGTTTACCTCTTCGATGTTCTGCGGTTTTGCTGTTTATGTGTCGACAATGTCAGATTCGACATTGTGACTGTTCAAGATTCTGATATAGACCCATTAATTAATCCTTTGCAGACTTCTTTCTGTTGAATTATGTGAGTGAATAATCTGGCATGTCATAGCATGAGATGTTGTTAGAAGTCTTTGACTTTCTAAAGCTACAGAGCTATCCCCACCTTGCAGAACTTGCAATCACTTGAGCATACTCTGAACATAAATAGGTTGTGCAGCCTTATTTGATCAACTCTGGCTATTTTCAAGGCAGGGATAAGAACAGTGCATCCCTTCATGGCAGAGCGTACTTTACCTCATACCAAAGTGAATAAAATATCAAACAAGCATACTACTCACTTGTTATGCTTTAAGCATAACACTGATTTTTACCCTCAGATTTAGTTCTATTACATCTAAATTTACTGATTTTCTTGAAAAGGTTTGCCCTGTTTAAGGGCAAACATAGCACTGCTTATATAGGTTCTTTTATTTTTAACTGTACAGGATCTTGTATCTAAAGATATTCTTTTCTGAAAAATAAAAAGTGGTCCTCTTTTTGATACTTCCCTGTGACTTCTAAAGGTCAGTGTTATGAGTTTTAATGTCCAGAAGTTGAGAGGTATGCAAGCAAGTTTGTTTACTGTATAGTGGTTGGTGTAGTTTGTAAGCTTTTTTTTCCTTCTGTAGTTTTATGTTTCATTGTACAATTCTCCCTGTTGATGCCGGTTGCTCTTTTATTATTCTGCATTTGTTCCTGGTGATTCATGACTACTGTTTGCTAATTATGCCACAATGTATATTTGCTTAAACATATTCAGAATTTCGATACAAACTTTTTAATTTTTGTCTCATGGGTCCCTGGCTATAAGTTTGTATTCATAAGTGTGGAAATCCCCTTAGCTACACCTGCACCAGCTAGCTGCCTACCTGTGCATTCAACCTACATTTATAAGGATTGCCTAGATCCACTACGTTTACTTTATTTCTTGAAGGGTTAATAGGCTTCATGATAGCGTGAATGACTTGAGACATAACTCCCTGGACTATATGAAGAGAGACATAATCGAGCTAGCTGAATATGTGTCCCAGGCAGGTATGTCCCTAGCCTTAAGCAGCATTTTACCATCACCCAGAATGATGCCTCAATTCAAACAGAAAATTATTGACTTTAACAATTGCCTTAGTTTCTGGTGTCTTTCCAAGGGGATCCATTACCTGACAGCCTGGGAAGACATGATCGACAGACCACGATGCTTTGCAGCGATTGCGTACATCTGTCTCCATTTGTTTTCAGGCTTCTGGCAAAGGCTCTTACCTTCCCCATAGTGCCTTTTTTAGGCAATACCATGAGGTTAAAACTACCAAAATGAAAATTTCATCAAAACGGAAATTAAAGGTCATGCAACTAAATGCTAAGAGTCTAAATAAGAAACTGCACTCATTGCAAGCATGTTTAACCCTGGAAGATGCTGACATTTGTGCAGTCACAGAAACCTTGTTCAAAACTGCGGACAGCACCCCAGCCATACCAGGTTACTCATCCTATCATACATTTGGACCCCAAACCGTGGGTAGTAAAACAAAAGGAGGTGGAGTTTATATATATATATATATATATATATATATATATATATATATATATATATATATATGGGTGTAGGTTAGAAGATCGACAGCTGAGATAACCGACAACGCATGAGCGGGCGCCAGATGATCGACACTCGGAAGACCGACGCTACGGATGAAAACTCCGACGCCAGGGATAGTGAGTTGGAAAGAAGGCTGTGTGAGTATGCGGTGGTGACGGACGTTAGGGTGCGACTAAGGTAAGTGTGGATAGTGACAGTCTGTGGGGATAGGGGTGGGTTAAGTGAGTTAGGGTTAGGGCGCAGGTTGGGTAAGTGTGCGGTAGTGGTATTTTTTGGGTTAGGGGTGGGTTAAGTGAGTTAGGGTTAGGGCGCGGGTTAGGTAAGTGTGCGGTAGTGGCAGTTTTTTGGGTTAGGGGCTGGTTAAGTGAGTTAGGGTTAGGGAGCGGGTTATGTAAGTGTGCGGTAGTGGTATTTTTTGGGTTAGGGGTGGGTTAAGTGAGTTAGGGTTAGGGCGGGTTAGCTGAGTGTGCGATAGTGACGGACCTTAGGGTAAGGGTTTGGGTTAGGGTTGGACGTAGTTGTGTGTGTGAGGTTTAGTGTGGGTTTGTGAGGATTTTGGTGTGCTTGTGTTCTGTGTGTGGTTTTTGGATAAGGGGATGTGTTTTGTTAGTTGCTTGTTGTTATTGTGGTGTGTGCAGTGTGTGGGGTTTCGTGTTTGTGGACCGTCGGTTACTTGTTTGTCGGGCATGTGAGGTGTCGTGTTTATGGTTTGTCGATAATGTGGTGTCGATGTTTTTGTTGTCGGTGAGAGTGGCTGTCGATCTTATGACCTAGAACCATATATATATATATATATATATATATATATATATATATATATATATATATTAAAGACATACACACTGGTCAAACAGTATGACACACAGGAAACACTCCAGGTGCAGTTAACCACTGACAAGACCCGTATTCAAATCATAGCTAGCTACAGGCCCCCCAACTTTGACTCAAGATGCCCACTCCCCCTATCTGGATCTCTTCAGATCTATCCAGATTCAACCTTTTACCCTGATCCTGGGTGACATTAACTAGCCAACCATAGATTGGAAGAACTACTCATGCCAAAACACAAATGCCCTAAGATTCCTTGATTTCTTCAGTGCAAATACCTTGGACCAGCTGGTCAACACCCCACAAGAGGTGATAATATCTTGGACATGGTATTAACCAACACGAGTAACTACTGCAGCATCCTTACAGTGTCATCCCCCCTGGCAAGATCTGACTACAGAGCGGTCACTTTTGAAGTCACCATCTCCCTCGGCCCTCCCCCCCCCCCCAGGTAGGGTCAAACTAAAAAACTTCTCCAAAGCTGAATACAACCTCCTGAAGGAAGGTATAAACAGCTTCACAGCTCCCTCCCCCTCCATAAGAACTGGCACAAATATCCAAACCTACACCAAATTACTATATGAGCATTTATATAACTACATGGAATCAGGAATACCTGACAGGACAACAGGACAAAATCATCCTCCTCAAGGAAGAGTAAACCTGTCTGGTGGACATCTACAATAAATAAACTCTATAACAAAAGGATAAAAATTGCTATCCAGGACCAAGAAGGAGCAGGTGCCTAACTGGAAGCAATATTTCCTTAGCCTGAACAAGCAAATAAGAGCACTAGCGAAATTCTCCAAAGCAAACTTTGAGTCCAAACTGGCCACATCTACTAAAGACAATCATAAGACCTTCTCTGCATATGTCCCCAATCTCAAAGGAAGCACTCAGATCTGCTCAGAACTGGTGGTCAAGGACACCACATACACAAATGCCGTAGATATAGCCAACCTGCTGGCAGACAGGTTCAGCGAAAACTTCACCCCTCTGCCCCCCCCCCCATCATTAAATCCGGACATCCCTAGCACCTTCCCCCTCCCCTTATCTCTAGGGAGCAAGTCATCACTGCCCTCTCAAAGGCAAAAAATGCAGCATCCGTGGGACTCGATAACATTCCAGGCTGCATCCTACATGAACTCAGTCAGGAACTTGTAGCACCATTAGGCACCCTATTCAACCAAAGCCTGATTACAGGCTTCATCCCAGCTGAGTAGAGGACAGCCACTGTCATCCCTTTGCACAAAGGTGGAGTGTCCACCAATCCAGAATATTATAGACCCATCGGCCTAACTAGTCTGATATGCAAGACCATGGAACGGATTATCATGGACCTCATTAACAAGGACACTGGCAACCTCCGAACACTCAATCCCACATAGTTTGGTTTCATCAAGTGGAGGTCATGCCTGTTAAATGTGGTCAACTTCATTGAGACAGTCACCAAAGTCATGGACAAGGGGAAGATGGGGCACACCGCCTACTTCGACCTGGTCAAAGCCTTCAATACTATTCCCCACTCAGGTATAATAGATAAACTCTGTCAACTAGGCATTAATGCATATGTTACCAGATGGGTAGCAAACTGGCTCACTGATAGAACCCACCTAGTCAAAATAGGAGAAGCCACCTCAAGCAGTACACCCATAATGAGTGGTGTACTTCATAGATCGGTCTTGGGGACTCTGTTGTCTGTGATATACTTTTCTGAGGTGCAGACCAACACCAGTGGGCTATGGATAACCAAGTTTGCAGATGACTGCAAGCTGGGTGCTGTAATCAATTCGCCTAGTGATGTGGACATCCTCCAAGAAGGTCTCACCCAAACAAATAACTGGTGCCAAAAACATGGCCTCAAACTGAATGCCAAAAAAGGCATCATCATCCCCTTTGCGGTGGGTGACGTCCCCACAAATTATCATATTAATAACAAGGTCCTAAGCATGCAATCAGTTGTGAGGGACTTGGGCAACCAGGTTGATAGCAAGCTGACTTTTGACCACCATATTGCCTCCATTGTATGGAAAGCTTTCTACATGGCCCACCTCATTAGGAAGGGTATCTTATCCAGGGACAAGGAGGTCATAACATCCCTGTATTCCTCCCTTATAATACCCATTATTGAGTACAACACCCCTTTCAGCATGTACCTCACAAACACATGCAGCAGCTGGAGAGACCACAGTAGTTCCTCACCCAGAGTATTCCAGGCTCTCAAACATCTACCCTACACAGATAGGCTAAAAGCCCTGTCCCTCTACTCAGTCTCATACAGACTTCTCAGAGGTGACCTCTGTCTGGCACACAAATCACTCTCAGATCCCACCTTAATGGGACTGCTGCATATCCAATAGTCAAGCTCCACTCAAGTAACCCACACGTGTGACATCAACTTGGTCTGTGACATCAATAGGACTTGTTGGAGGGACAGATTTGTGTCCCAGAGACTCGCCTTCTGTGGAATAGACTCCCTCTCCACGTCAAGCAGAGTACCGCATTAACTTTTTAAGTGCAACCTGGATAACTGGATGTGGGACAGAAAATACACCCCTGGGATTCCCCCTGTGTCTCTGCTGGACAGGGGCATTGGGTGCTGACTTGTCAGAATATGGGTTAAATTCTTGGCTAGGCTTGTAAGAGCCTCAGGACCAAGAGCCTAGTAACTTCCTATGATCAGATGATAATCTGGTTTAAAATAAGATATTTCTCTAATTTGTTAGATGATATTCACAGCCCTTGTCACATAACAAAACTAAATATCAAACAAAAAGCTAAAGCTTTTTGACAAGGAAAACAGCTCCATATCCCTCTAGTGAAAAGGTACACAGTGCTTAATGTTACTTAGAGGTAGGCATCCACAAATATCTGTCCTTTGTGGGTGAAGCAGGCTGTTTATTAACTAAACGAAGAAAATTAAGCTCAGACAATATCAATGTAATAAGCCTTTATTTACCACCTGATTAGGTTTATCATAGTAAACTGACAGGCCTTCACTCAGATCATAATACTTTTGTGGAACCGAGTAATGGATTTTTTGCAAAACTCTAAAAAAATGGTTTAAAGCTACCCTACTTCCCTGTGGTGTTAAATGTCCAAAGTTGTTTCTGTTTTTTTTTTTTTTTTTTTTTAATTTTTGTTTTTGTTTAGAAAACCCATGCTTTAGTATCCCCATGACTCAGTGAAACCTCTTCACTTGAAACTACATTTTAGCAACCCAACCCTACAAATCCCTTTTTTCCCTCTTTCCCTGTTGTGTAACCTTGGAGTTTATTCAAAACAAGTGGGTGTGGGGGGCTTTCCAGGGCCAGCATTGTTTTCACAAAAACGCAGCTTCAGGCAATTACGTTTTGCTTCTTCACAGAATAACCATATGCTACATCCAGCTTCTGTTCATACTAGGAGACATTAAGACTTTCATAGATGAGGGTGGCCAGGCGTTTGTATTATATACCCAACATAGCTATGTTTTGTTGCCCTTTTCAGTGCTAATATGGTTTGAAGTGCAGTGGTCATTGATTGGAGATGTCTTTCACTCATGATAGCAAAATATAAATATCTTTACATAAGAAAGCAAGAAACATAAGAAACATCCTCTTGTGAGACCCACACCCCATTAGGTTTCTGGTTTGTGACAGAGATTTTTCAGTGGACAGATCCTACGGAAACCACCAACAACACCATTAATAGAGATACTTAGGCAGAAGTTTTGTTAATCCACTGTCACCTACAGGTTTATCCTCAGATGTCCTTCATCCTGCTCTTATAGGTTAAATCAGTTGTGTATACATTTTATTTGGAAGCTGAGCTGTTTATCAGTCAGGTCTCAAGTGGCACAGGAGGATAACTTACCTCTGAATCAACAGACATGCCAAAAAAAAACTAACATGCTCTTTCAATTTCTTGTAAGTCAGCCAACCTCAGAGACACATTACCCTGCCTTTGAAACAATTTTATATCAGAATCTCTGAAGAATTGACCTATTATTGAGCACAACACCCCCATTAGGATGTACCTTACTAAGCATATCAAGCAATTGCAGGGAACCCAGATATTTGTAACTAAAAAGATCAGGGGCTTAAAAGACTTTACTAAGAAAGACTGGAGACTTTGTCCCTCTATTCTATTTCATACAGACTCCTTAGGGGTGACTTATGCCTTACTTGTAGGGCTGTAAGGAATCCAGTATCAAACAACTCTTATACCTCAGTCTTATACCTCAAGTAAATCAAGCAGTCCAGCTAACATGAGAACCAGAGACCTAAATCAACTCCTATAAATACATAAGAGTAGGTAGAGGGATAGATTTGTTATGCAGCACTGAACTCTTCTGCCTAAAAAATCCCTGTCCAAATTAAGCAGTGTGACATATTGTCTGTCTTTAAAAAAGAGATGGATGACTGGATGAGTATTCATAAACTCACCCCTGTTATGACTGATCTGGCCGTCCTTGAAAAGAGAAGAAAGACTTAAGGGCGGGTATTGGCATGTTGAAAATGGCCTTGTTGCTTGTTTGCCTTGTAACTCCTATGATTATATATGAGACTTATTTTAAAGTACATAATACCTGAAGTGCCTAAAACTTGGTGTTAATGAATCATTGGAAAGATCTCTGCCTTATAGCTCCAGGGTTCCCATGACTTACAATCATGGTCTGTGTGAGAACTGCATGTTCTCCTTATGTGGGAGAAGGATTCTTTGGGTACTATGGTTTCCTCCTCCCTCTGTAGAATGTATATGTTATATTTGCCCTTTCTTTGTGGTCTTGGTTGTGACTGAGAAGGGTTAATAGACCAGCCCATTCACCTGGCTAGCAAATGTTAAAATAAAGTAAATTAACAACAAGAAAGACTATCCTAATCTAAGTCTAGGTTTAGAGTATGCGTAAACGGGATTTAGATATCAAATGATCTCAGTGTCAAGTTGTTGCTCCATGATATCTTTACCTGAAACAAGCACTTGTCACTCTGTTTTCAGTAGGTGCTATAAGCAGTTCCAAACAAGTCTTCTTAGAGCAGTGGACTGCATTTGTTTGTTTTTCAAATATGTAATGTCTGTCCTTCAGACTCAGTCATCCATTTGCACTTATGACTCAGTGATCTATACATTATAGGTCCAAGAATAGCTTTCTTCCTTAATATATTCCATATGCTGTATCATACTTATTCATACTTGATCATACAACTACTCATCTCTTGTATGATCCCATTTTCTTGCAGACTGCGTTATATATGTAACCGTTTTAAGAAATTAGTGCTTTAGTAGCCTAGACTGTAATCTATCTGCCAGAGGCTGCAGTTAGATTGGTGACCAATCGGCCTTCTGGAGCACACTGAGAACACAAAATAGTAAAATTAATTTGTGTATCTTCTGCATGATCTTGCCTGTGAACTGTACCCTCCACATGTAAATATTCAGAATATGGCATCCAAACTAACTCCCACTCATGTCTCATGTCTTTTCCAGCAGAAATATCTTTCCAAATCACAAGAACTATAACATGCTGAAAGTAATTAATCAAGTGCATTAGTATTATATGTTCTCAATTCACTGTTTTGAAACAAGTTAGAGATGAAGTCTGTGAGGAGGAACACTTCCAATTTCATATGAAATTTGAATCATCTCAACTGGAAAAATTTGCAGTCAGTAGTGTTCCTCATTCCACCAAACCACCAAAAAGTAAGTGTTAAAATATTAATTCTATCTGCAGATAGAACTAATAACTTCTGATGCTCAAGCAAAATGATTTTCCTAATTTATTCTAGCTTGACCTTCCTGAATGCTTGAATACATATCCAGCAATAATTTACTGACTGAAATATTTTAAGCCTGGATTTGAAAATTGCCACTAATCATAATTATATTTAGACTTCCATGTGTACAACACAGTCTTTGTGTTATAAATTCAGTTTAGCTGGATGAAAAACTGGCAGAATGCAACATAATGAAGCTTTGGTTTGTTGAATTTTACCTGTAGTCAAGACAGGAAAAGAGTAAACAATGATGCTCATCATTAAATCACTGCTGCAGTAGCCGATGCTATATGGCCAGCTTCTAAAGCTTTAGGGCATTTTCCATGCTCTCTAGTCTCTACTATTTGCAAGAGAAGCAGTATAAAGGCAGTGACCTGGGTGCAAAAAAACTTCAGAACTTTCTTACCACAAAGAGTCTGCTCCTTCGCTGGCTTCATGTGATTGATGGTCACCTATCACTTCATCAAAGCTGGACAGATAAGTCCATATTGGGGATTACCTTCAAATGTCTTAATCTGAAGAAAAATATGTTGTGTTCTATATGATATTTTTTTTTATTTTCTGGCATCAGTGCCTTTTTTGTTTACTGCTTGTTATACTAAGCTTTTCCCTCAGATCAACATTTTAATATCTTGCTTATCTAAGAGAAATCCTACGTAAAATTGTATTTTTTAGATAATAAAATTAAACTTTTACCAAAGGAATTTTTGAGTGGGATTTTTTTGTTTTTTGATTGCGTGGTCTGTGAGAAATTTTACTCCAGAAGTTTATTTTAGGTCAGGTTATGACTGATGCTTCAGAGCTCTGCTAAACACGTATCAGACACCTTTCATTTAAGTATAACTATTCTTCCTTGAGCTGCAAAATGAAAAAAAGTTATTAAGGAGACTTTATCCTTCAAGCCAACTTCTTCTGTGCCTCAGCCACTGTTGGGTGACTATGTTTTGATGATCTGTTGTTCCACTCATCTTCTTCTCCTCAACCCTTTGATGCTGCTCTTCAAGATGGCTCCATGGGCCAGGAGTCAGACACATTGCCTTTCTAGAGTAAGGGAGAATTACCCTTTCAAGTTTCAGGCAAGATACCAGGAGAAGCTTCTTTTCTATACTGCATTGAAGAGCCTTTTTCCCCAGGGTAGGGACTGTCTGTTGAGCCACTATTTCCCCTAGGAGTCTTCAAGTAAGAGGAGACATAAATCTAGAAATTTAATTTCCAAAAGTTGATAATTGGCTGAATTCAGCAGAAGGGTTTTTGAGAGCATTTCATTGTCTCAGTGATCATAGTTCTCCTCATAAGAAGAGGTAAAGAATTTCTTCCCTGTCAAATTCTGATTCCTAGTATGAGGAACAGGATTTAGACTGGGACAGCATTTGTCATACTCCTTTGTCGCAAGGTGGGGATTCTGATTGTGAAGAGAGCTTTTCCTCAGATTTCCCATCTGAGAAATGGTATTTTCTTAATACCAATGTCAACATGAGAGGTTTTATTTCAGTGGGAAAAAGACATGTCTTTATCTCACAATGATATTATGATTTAATAGTAGAAAAATGTCCTGAATGGCAACTGTTCTTCTTCATTGCCAGCATTACAGGATGTCTTTTTGGCAGCATGTACTTCCCCTGACAGCCATCTGCTTTAAAAAAGTCTGATAAGTTATAGAATGTATCCCAGTCTCACAAGTTTCTTTTTTTTCTAAGACCAAGGTAGATCCTTGAATAATTTCCTTTTCCAAGTCAGCTTCTGCTCAACTTCTTTCAGCAGCTTTCCTTAACTTTTCTGACAAACTGGGTAGGATTTTGAATAAGCAGGGTAAAAAGTTTATTCTTCCTCCGTCACGGTCTTCAGAATTATAAATTGTCAGGTAGATGTCTAGATTTTTGTTAGCTTCTTACCATAATTTAATTGTTGAGCTTCTCACTTCAGATACTAAAGCTTCTGTGTATTCTGTGGTATCTAATAAAATTGCCATTGAAATGTGCATATGGCACTATGGATGTTCTATAAAGAGCTTTTTTCACTGGCTCTATCTTGAGAAGATTTGCTTGGTTACATTCTCAAAATTTACCAGACGATGTTGAACTTACAATTTTAAATGCTTCCCTAAATAAAGAAATATTGTTTATTCCTTCCCCTATGGAGATCATTAAAGAGTTTGATTAAAAGTGAAAGCTACTTTGGGGGTTACCCAGATTTTTTTACCCTTTCTTTCCTACATATAAAAGAATCGTTCTTCCAGTTCAGGTTGCTCTTTCAGGAAGCTGAACAAACTTTGCTTAGAAAAGAAAACAAAGATTTTGAAAAGCAGTGTCAGAGAGGTTCAAAAAAGAAAGGAGGTTCCTCTCACATCCAAGGACAACCTAAAAAGTCAGACTGATTATGTGCCCCCTCAGGATTTCCCCTCTACCCATCATGGTAACACCATTAAGCTTTCCCAAACTGTTCCCCCAAATCAAAGAGAGAAAGGTCTTTTTCAAGAATATTTCTGGTGGCAAGGAGGGAAGGAACTTTGAGACCTGTTCTATGTCTGTTTTTTTCTAAACCTTCACATCATCATTCCAAAATTCAGATTTATTCAAAATTATTTCACTACAGTCTCTGTTATACCTTATTCCTATTTGCAGTTTTCTAGTAACATTGGATATAAAATATGTTTACCATCACATTCCAATCAACAGCAATCTCTGATGCTTTTTGCGCTTTTCTTGTCTGGTTTGCATTTTCAGTTTAGTGTTTTGCCCTTTGGTTTATCTACACCTCTTTTTATCCGCACAGAGTCTGGTTCTTGTCTTGGCCCACAGCAGGTTGCATGGGCATTGTATTGTATTTCCCATATTTAGAACTTATTTTTCTTTCATAGCTTGTGAAGGATCTCTGGCTTGGGTAAAGAAAGTATTTCTCAGGCTGGGATTTCAGGTGAACAGTGAGAAATCCTCTCTTGTTTCCTTCTCATAAGACAGTGTTTATAGGATGTCTTTTAGATACAACACTTAAGATAGCTTCTTTCAAGAAGATAAAGTTGAGAATTACAGGGAACAATTTCTGATATTTTCAAACCCAACTCAGGCATCTGGATGGAGAATATGTTAAAATTCTAGGTTTTTATGGCTTGTACTCCTCTCATCATTCCCTTGCATCAAACTTTGCTTGGGAAGCTGTGTTGTCCAAGGGGATTAAGTACACGGTCTGTAGAACAAGCAAGACAAGTTAAAAAATATCAATGGCAAAGAAATGATGGACTCTAATAAATGCACTCCAATCCCTGAACCATCTTTGGACTCCATGACCTCTGCTGATAACTGCAGACAACACTGCAGTGTGGTACTTAAACAAACAGGGGAAACCAGGTCCTACACCCTTTGCAGACTAACTGTGGCAGCCTAGAATCTTGCAACTCAATTCATTCTCTCCCTCCAGGCTATGTACATTATTTCAGAGCAAAGCATTGTGTTGCAGACAAACTGAGCAGGACCAGGACAGACCCTCTCGAATGGAAGTTGAACCCAGGGGACTTCCAGGAATTGATCCATCTGTAGGACAGTCCTCAAGTAGATCTGATTGCCTCCAGTCAAACAGGCAGTCAAAGAAATTCTGCTCCAGGACCCCTTGCACTTAGGCCTGGAAGATAAATGCATTTTCATTCCCATGGACAGGAATGTCTCTTTATGTTTGTCTACCCTTTCTTCTAATAAACAGAATACTTTTAAAGATCCAGATGAAACCTCCCAAGATAACTTTGGTGACCTCCATTTAGCCCAGACAATGCTTCCTTCTTTTGAAAATGACCAACGGCAATTGCCACAGGTTCCCTTCCAGAGTGGACTTACACAGGAAAAGGGGAGTTCAATACACCCCAGCCTTTATCTTTTTCAGTTAACTGCTTGGATAACAGAATTCTAACATTTAAACTTCTTTTAGACACCGTTTCCCTGAGGACATGCAGCAGGTACTAAAATAGGCAAAGAAACCTGCTACTAGAAAATCATATAAGAGTAAGTAGAAAAGGTTTTCTAGATAGTGCCATTCCAAGAACCTGGATCATTTCAGGTACAGACTCCTGTGACTATTCAGCATTTGTCTGAATTATTATCCATTGGCCCTCTTATTCTTCTATTAAGATTACTATTTTGGCCATTTCTGCTTGTCTGCCCTTAGATCTTCCTTTTTTCTTTCCTACTTCAGGTGAAACAGTTTGCCTGTTTGGAGTTTGCATGTTCTCCCTGTGCCTCTGTAGGGTGCTTCCAACTTCCAAAAACAGGTTTCCATCTCAAACTCACCAAGAGAGAATGGAGCTGTGGGCAGGAGCACAGACTCTACATGGTGCCACATAGGGTGAAGAACTGTATAAATCAACTGTCTTTGACACCTACTGTGGTGCGCAGTATCCTCATGATAGGAGAACATGAACCACAGGCTGTGCCCCATGGGAGGGCTAGCTACATAATGGTGTAAAATTGGCTCTAGGTGATTCAGTCGTGTTGACTAATGTTACCAAATGCGCATGGGTATTTGTCGGTGATAAGTGGGTTAATGATCTGACCTACAGCAGGGACCCATGCTAACAGTGGGAGGGGTGAAGGGTGTATATGCCCATATTAGCCAATATCTGCCTGCCATAAAGTCCAGTGGCTTGGGTTACTTGGGATAGCTCAGTTAAACAAAAGCTGGATGTAAAACCGATCTACCTGCTAAACGTGAACTAATAATTCTTAAACTCAATGTACATTCACTGACAGGACACAGCTTGGAAGTAGATGACATGATGGCAGGGAGTAGGCTGGATATCCTCTGTATCCAGGATCTAAGATGGAAGGGCAGTGCAGTAAAGCCACTTTGCTTAGGGTCGAGAGTCTACTACTCAGGTGGAGAACAGGGTAGAAATAGTGTGGGAACTGTGGTGAGGGAGAGTCTTCAGAAGACAGGGATGTCATAAGAATTAGTGACAGACTCAAGGCAGTCAAACTCCAGCCTAATGATAAGGCAGTATTCATAATCTTAGTCTATGTCCCACAGCAGAGTTGTGATAGTGAGGCAAAGATTACATTTAGACAGCAGTTGCAGGACCTAGTAGGTAAAGCAGGATAATGGGGACTGGTTTTGATAATGGGGACTGGTTTTAATAATGGGTGACTTTAATGCACATATTGGGACAGACAGAACAGAATATGTGGATTACCTAGGTCCACATGAGTGGGGCAACTAGAATTAAGAAGGAGAGACCATTCTAGACTTCTGCCTGGCAAATAGCTTGATGGTGACCAACACATGGTTCAGAAGGAGAAACAGTTACAAGATCACATAGAAGAGTGGCCAACATGCAACTCAGTTAGACTTCCTCCTTGTAAGGAAAGGGCACTGAGGTAGAATCAGTGATTGCAATGTCATCTTCAGTAAAACACTTGGCCTACAGCATAAACCACTGGTTGCTGCAATTGGTTACAAGCAGTGGTCAGAGAAGGCTCTAAGGCCAACAGAGACCAGGCTTAAGGCCTGGAAGTTAACTGGAGAGAAAGCATAGGAGTTCAAAGGATTACTCAGGGTCTAGCACATCAGCAAAAAAGGAAATAGGTGGAGCTGAAGAAGAGTGACAGCACCTCAAAACAAGATGTTTGAGGATTATATAACAGATACGCAGTTGAGCCAGATATGGAAGCAAGGTACAAAAGCAAAGCTGGTGGTGGAATGCAGAAGTCCAGGAAGTCATCAAAATAAAGAAGGAGTGCAGGAAAATTGAGAGACAGAAAAGATGAACAAGGCTAGGAAGGAATACTGGTTGGCTAACAAAGATGCTAAGAAAGGAATTGCAATAGCAAAGAACAAGGCATTAAAGGAACTGTACCATCTTCTAGAAAGTAAGTCAGTCAGTAGATGGCAAAAAGAATCTATATCGGGTGGCAAGGCAAAGACAGAAAGATAAAGTAGATAGTAAGATGCCCTTCATAAGGGATGCCAGCAACAACATGCTCACCAGTCCACAGGACATCAAAGGCAGATGGAAGGAGTACTTCCAGCAGCTTCTGAATGAAGAGAACCCCACAGAAGCTGTACTGCCCCAGACACAGCCTACAATGAGAGAAGATGAGTAAACCACCACAGAAGTAAGAACATCACTAAAGAAAATGAAGTCAGTGAAAGCAGCAGGCCCAGATAAGGTTATAGCAGATATGATAAAGATGCTGGGTGAGATGGGGAGAAATGGCTCCTGAGGATACTCATAGCAGTGTGGAGAGAAAGGCATATCCAAGATGACTGGAAAATAAGCATACTAATACCAGTGTTCAAGAACAAAGGAGACATCCACAACTGTGGGCAGTATGGAGGTATCAAACTCCTGTCACACTATATGACTGTTATGGAGAGGGTGACTGTTAAAGAAATACGCAGAGTAGTAGAACATAAGATGGGAGATGAGCAGTTTGGATTCATATCAGAGTGTAGCACTCGAGACCCAGTGTTTGCAGTGAGACAGATAGCTGAGAAAAAGCTAGAAATGATGAAATAGTCTAGACTTGGAGAAACTATATGACAAGGTCCCAAAAAATGTATTTGGGTAGCCCTGCTGTGGTTCAAAGTCCCAGAAACATTGGTATAATTAGTGCAGGCTATGTGCAAGAAACCAAGGACTCGAGTATGAATAGTGTTCTGTCTCATAGAGAGGTTGTCAGTGGGTGAGGGTGTGCACCAAGGTTCTCCTTTGAGCCCACTGTTGTTCGTATTGTAATGGACTACATTAGCAAATGGGAAAGATCAACAAAGTTGCTGTATGAAAATAATGTGGCATTACAGGCAAGCTCTGAGCAAAAACTTCACCAAATATAGGGGAATGGAATGAAAAACTGAAGGGACATTGTGTGGAACAAATAAGACAGTTGTAATGGCAGCAAATGATGGAGTTCAGAAGAAACTGATAATTGAGATAGAAGGGAAATAGTGGAACAGGTTACAGCTTCAGTTATCTAGAAAGGGTGATTGAGGAGAAAGAAAATGTGGATGAGGAGGTCAAAGCTAGAATCAGAGGGGCTGCAGCCAACTGGCATAGAGTGTCAGGTTTGGTGTGTGATAGAAGAATGCCAAAGAAGCTGAAATGTAAGGTATAAAAAAGTGGTGCAGCCAGCACTACTGCATGGTACAGAAACCTGAGCAGTAAAAGCAGAGCAGTTGAGGAAGCTAGAGGTGATGGAGATGAAGTGCCTGAGACAGGAGGTAGGATGCAGCCTGTGGGAGAGATTAAGAAATGAGGACATAAGAGCAGAAGCCAAAGTACCTCCAATTGCAGAAAAGGTAAAAGGAAACAGAGTATGGTGGTTCTGGCACATGTGCAAAAAAGCAGAAGACAATTTGGTGAAGAAGATTTGGGACAGACAGGAAGAAAGAAAGAGGAAGCAAGGCCATCCAGCAAATAGGTGGATGGATTGTGTGTGAGAAGACCTGTGACAGTCAGGCATGAGTGTCAAAGAAGGCAGGAGAGTGGCACTTAATAGAGAGAGAGATGTCAACAGCTGACAGCACACCAACCCCTTGTAAAAAATGGGAAGAGGGGGTTGTTGATGATGATGATAATGACTTGAAGAGCTCAGGGGGATGGGGCAGTGGTTCACAGTATCACCCCAGGGTGCTGGACAAACCTGCTATGCTTCTACCAATTCCACCATCTTTACTTGATGTCCTAAAGCTATTCTAGGTTTGTTAGGGTGCATTAAGAACTTCAAACAAACGTCCTTAAACCGTTTAATATGTTCTTTAGAAGGAACTAAAGAAGTTGTCTGTGTAATGTATAGTAGTTTGGGCAAAACAGACATTTTGATTAAAATCTAGCTTTCTTCCTTATTTATTATTGTTTTAATATTGTCAAACATTTTTTATACTGCATTGTTGTTATTTCTTTACAACTGTATGTAGGAATAATCCCATAGATATTTAATTTATTTTCTCTCAGTTACATTTGCTATTGATTTTCTTCAAATAATTTAACTCTTTCACTGGGAAAAAAAGAGTTGCAGCTGAAAGGGACCATTTCCATAATTGAGAAAAATGTGATTCAGAGACAGATTGGATGAGGATAGACCTCATTATCGGCTAATTTGAATGTTTTTGATTTCTCTTTTGTTACTGCTGCTACTAATCAGTACCTTACACACACACACACACACACACACACACACACACACACACACACACACACACACACACACACACACACACACTAGCATAACTTTCACCTGTCCCAGAGCTGACAGAATATGGCTGCTGTACTGTATTTTTTACCCTTTCTCTCATAAATCACACATTATTCGTAAATAATGCCTGACACTAAGGGTTTCATTCTTCATTTTATTCAGAAAATGTATCATGATACTACACCTGCTGTTCTATTACCCTTCCTCACTCAAGCCTAAAATGCCTTTTTTATATATTTCCAGTTCACACACATACCTCCTTATGGCATCCAGAACGTTTTTGGGTCTGACATATTTAACTAAGTGACTTACCAACTAATAATAGGCAGTATTAGAAAGGGCAAGGAGTTACTTATAACATGACACTAAGATTGTTAGTTTAAAATGCCCTGCAGGGGAGAAATTAATCTGCATTTGCCATTTATTTATATTTTCATATTTATGTTCCTATTTTTATACCCAAGAGACCTACATTTTTTTCAAGTTTACAGTGTGAAACATGAATGTGAGAGACTGGACAATGCACTGAAAATGCTTGCTTATATCTCACTATCCTGGACAAATATATTGTTAGTTATTTGTTAATAATTATGAAAATAAGAAGTATTTTTATAAGTACTTAATACTTCAAAAACAAAGTGACTAACAGATTGCTGCATGACATTAGGTGAAATCTTAGATGTTGAAGAAAACTGTCTAAGTTTTGCACTGTAAGTTGCATATCTTGAGAGATATCCATTATTATTTGTATTGCTTATTATACATCTAAACATATGTTTTCATATTTCTGTAAATATCTCAATAAACATGCACTTATAAAGAAATTTCTTGTTGTTATGTGAAAGCCTATGTCTGGTTAACAAAAATGTTCTAATAATAAGTGTTTAGGTTGTATAGTTTTCAAGATATGAACATTTGTGAAAGTTTAAAAAAATATAATTTGGAGTTTGTGTGCATTACAATATATTACAGTATTTTTGGAAAAGGCTATGAATGCACTGACTATTATCACTATAAATAATACTTAGTGATAACATTGCTATTTGTACAGTTTTAATAGCATTTTATTGTTCACTAAATATTTATATTTATTTATCTTAATTTATCTTATGCTTTTTAACCTTATTTTTTCAGAGAATGGTATGGAATGCAAGATGTGTGTATGTTGCTATAAGTGGTCTTTCCACACCATATAGGTGTTAATGAGTTAATAAGTTAACTGCTCCAGAATAATAATTATAAAAAATTGGATTTTTCCAGAAGTATTGATAATGATCATTGAGGGGGTATATAAGTGACTTATAGAAATATTTAAAGACTATCTCTGGTGTCTAGTGTTAGCACAGAGTACTATAGCTCTACCTAGTTAACGAGTTGCTTTCTGTGCAAAGGCTACAGGGTTCAAAGCTTTCCCCCTTCTTAATATTTTAAAGTTAGCTAAGGTAATGATTGTCTTTTGTGTCTAATGTTACACACTACCATATGTTTTATATGCTGCAAAACTGTTGCTCTATTAACTTTTTTAAGCGATTTGGTGTACTATCAAACACACTGACCCCACAGAGATAGCAAAACTGCTAGTGGCTAGGTATGGTGGAAATATCACTCCCTTATCCCCTCCAAACTTATCACAAACCTTCTCCCAACCCCCTCCCACCCTACATATCTGAAAAGCAAGTCATGTGGGACATGACGGCATCCCAGGCTGTCTTCTAAACAGGCTAAAACATGAACTAGCATCACCATTAAGCACCCTCTTTGATCATAGCCTAACCACAGGTTTTGTTCCTGCAGAATGGAGAACAGCAACAGTTATTCCCTTCCACAAAGGTGGCCTACCAACAGACCTGTGGAACTACAGGTTCATAAGCCTGACCAGCCTCATCTATAAGGCCATGGAATGTATCATTATGGACTTCATAAATAAAGACATAGGTGACCTTCAAACCTTGGATCTAACCCAAATGGGCTTTATCAAGGGCAGATTCTGCCTGTTATATCTGGTGGATTTCTTCAAAAATGTGACCAGGGCCATTGACGAGGGCAAATCTGTGCACACAGCATACCTCGACATGGCAAAGGCTTTTGATACAATTCCATGCTAAGGCATTACCAATAAACTTAGAAAACTGAATGTAAACCCTTTTATTTTAAGATGGGTTGTCAACTGGCTCACAAACCGGACTCACGCTATCAAAGTCGGTGATTCCACATCAATCTGCAGACCTGTCACCAGTGGGGCTGCCACAGGGGTCAGTGCTGGGACCCTACTGTTTGGTATATACTTTTCAGAAGTTCAAGCCTGAACTATGGGATTGTGGCTGACCAAGTCTGTGGATGACTGCAAACTGGGTGCAATTATTGAATCCCCAAATGATGTCAGTGTACACCAGTAGGGCTGTGCACAGACCAAAGACTGGTGCCTTAATCATGATCTCAAACTGAAAAGAAATGCATCATCATTCCCTTTGGCATAAACAATGTCCCTTCACATTATCAAATCAACAACAAAGGCAAAAACAATGTCCCTTCACATTATCAAATCAATAACAATACCCTAACTACCCACATAGTGATAAGGGATCTGGGATCACAAGTTGACTGTAAATTTAACTTCGATCACCATGTGTCTACTGTAGTAAGGAAGGCTTTCTACGTAGCACACTTGATTAGTAAAGGCATCACGTCAAGAGCAAAGGGGTTACAGCCCTTCTATACTCGTCACTAATCTGGCCCATAATTGAGTATAATGCCCCTTTCAGCATGTATAATACAAAGCACCTGCAGCAACTGGATAGACCTCAGAGGTTTCTAACAAAGAAGATCATGGGATTCTAGCATGTGTCTTACACAGACCAACTAAAGTCCCTTTCGTTATACTTTGTACCGTATAGACTTCTCAGGGAGACTTATGCCTGGCTTACAGAGCAATTTCAGACCCAAACCTAACGAACTTGCTGCATATCCGTAAGTCAAACAGGACTAGAGATACCCATTTCAGGGACCTAAATATGGCCTGCGACTTAAATAGGACATGCTGAAGAGACAGATTTGTCTCCCAGCGACTGCCACCACTCTGGAATAGGCTACCAATACAAGCACCTCTATGATACTGTTCAAGAAGAATCTGGATGAGTGGATGGGGCACCATACATTCCTACCAGGGATAGCACCCACAACTCTCCTGGACATGGGTAGTCATTATTAAATGCAATCCTGAATATTGACTAGCATATCTATGGTATTACATTGGGATGAAAAGGCTAAGCTAGAAATGACCTCTGGGTAAATAGCGTAGTAAACTCCTCTGATGCTATGATCCTATGATTTCATATACTTAATATCTACTGTTTTCCCCAACCCATATGTGTTTCATGACTTTAGGGCACTATTTATGAATATCCCTGGTGTCTAGTTTTCCCACACATACTTGCAAAACTGTTGCTCTGTTCACATTTTGTATGGCTTTAGAGTAAAAATTACACTTTCTTGGTGTTTAGTGCCCCCATTTCTGGATTTGCTTATTACTATAAGAAGTACAAAGTATGACAAACCCTCCACATAATTCACATACATAGACACACACACACACACACACACACACACACACACACACACACACACACACACACACACACACACTCACCTGAGACTCATTTGTCTGCATACACTCACACATGTAACCACACACATATACACATGCACACCTCCTACACCACAAACTGTATGATGAACTCCTTGATATTTAACTCAATATAGTCTCACCTATTGAAAGTAATGGATGAATGTGAACTTTTGGGTGAGTTAATTAATTCAGCAGGGGAAGCTTATTTACATAGCTGAGCACTTTTCTAAATCACTTGGCTACATAAATGCCTTACTGCAGCCATTTCTGGGGTGGAGAGCACATGGCTAATTAGCGTAGGTGGCTCCCCCAGAACGCCTCATTAACATATAGCTTAGCCACTAAACTGGCCATCCATTGTGATCCTACAGACCATTCAAAACCAAAACCAAAAAACTTCATAAGACAAAAATTTACAGGAAAAAAACAAAGCTACTGAGCTAAGTCACAATTCACAGACCATGTAGGATCACTGTGATGGACCTGTCTCTGAATCAGAATGGGTCATTACCAGCAGTAGGAGCCATGTTAGGGTATAATTCTGGCAGTTGCCCTTTCTGAATCTGTCCCTTTGTTAATTAATAAGGTACTACTTTTATTCTGATTTAACATTAGACTTGATATCGATTCAAATATTTTAATTATTTTCTAATTTTTTTAAGGGGGAATCAGTATTATCTGTTGTTAACAGTACGTAGTCAGCAAATGACTGAAGTCTGGAAGTATATGACCATTTATTTTAAACCATTCTATATCGTTACATGTTATATGATTGGCTGGAAGCTCAATAGCTAAAGCAAAAAAATAACGGAGACGAGACAACCTTCTTTCTTGACCTTGCTTATCCTTATTGAGTGAGAAGTAAAAGATCCTCATTTAATACACGAAAATTAATTTTCATAAGATGATTAATCACAGATATAAAATTACTTGAAAATCTGTAGATATCTAATACTTTAGTTAAATAAGACCAGATTACTAAATCAAAGGCTTTATATTAAACTAGATTAATTATAGATAGCTCTTGTTTGCTGTCATTAGCATAATCAATTAAAGTAATTATTCATTTAATGTTATCCCATGTTTGCCTATCTAATATAAAGCCAGTTTGGTCTTCCTTTATTAATGCAGCCAGGTAGTATATTTTTAATCTGTTGTAAGGATAGAAATATTTTATGTAATCAACATCCAGTAATGATCACAGAGATGGATATTTATCTTGTTTTAATAAAGGAGAAATTATTGTATACTTCTGTGACAAAGGTATATTAAATGTAGTTTTAAATTCTGTGAGTCCTTTCTGTAAATGAGAGAGGTAATATTTAAATACAGATGCCATTATTACCTGGAGTTATATTTTCTTTTAACCTTTTAATTTTCTCCTTTATTTCTGTTACAAAACACATTTTTCTTGCTTTATTTCCCCAGGAAATATTTGTATGTATTATTTAAATACTTTTTTAAAATAGTCCAGAATTTATTCCACATCTATATATTTCCTTTTACTATGAGGAATAAATATGTTGATGCTGTGATTAGTTCTTGCTATAATTTTCAGTCTAAAAGGTAACTTACGTAAGCCTTTAAAATTTGGAAAATCAGAATGTAATTTTGAATGCTTCTAAACTAAAGGAAACCTTAAGCTGCACGATCTTCTAAAATGCATTATTTTTTTTTTATTTCTGATAATAGGCCATTTTCTCCTGTTTGTTTTTTTAACTTTATTTTGTGTATCTGTCTTTGCCGTTCCAATAAGTTGTTATTTCATTGGTTTCCCTTGTCAATGTCATACTAAGTACAGACTTTGTCATGTAACTATGCTTTCATTGAGTCCCATACCACCACATTAGAAACTGAAGTCTAAGAACTGCTGAGCTTCTGTTAGAAACCACTCTGTAAAATCTTTTAACTTTGTTATATAACTTAGCAGTCTATCAAAGAAGCATCCTTTTGTGGATTAATCATCATTGTATAAGTAATTGCATTGTGATCTGATTAAATGACATTATCATCTGTTCTAGTACAGAAACCAAATAATTTTACACATATATACTCTTTCAAGTGTTGACTGAATTTCAGATCTATAAGAGTAGTAAGTGCAAAACAAATAACTTGATTCAAACAAGTTATTAACATCTATAAAATTAAATAAGTCAGTGAAGGTTACTAAGGCCTTAGAAGATGATGATGATGATGATGATGAAGAAAAGCTGGTAGACTGCTTCTGATGCAGAAACCAAAGGCTTATTGGGAAAATAAAGAAGTTTTTTTTGTTACAAGCTAGAAATAATATAGTTATTTATAAAGCAACACTGACATGATTGAAATTCATTTTATAGGTCATTACTGAATCAGAGCCTACAGAAAAGAAAATATTTTATAATATGGAAGGGTGTTTCCAGATTATTTACTGATCACAGCTGTTGTTATATTTAGAATAGAATTAACTTAAACTATTAGCAATTCTGATTTATATATATATATATATATATATATATATATATATATATATATATATACATA